>NW_024582878.1:242859-249053 GCF_018398535.1 Haplochromis burtoni | reverse complement strand
CCTCTGTCATCATTTTAAGTGGGGGAACTTGCACAATCGGTGGCTGACTAAATACTTTTTTGCCCCACTGTAACTGCACACCAGCACACAAACCAAGGTCCTTAAAGACATGGATGAAGGTGTTTGGTGTGGAAGAACTTTATAGGCCTGCAGCGAGTCCAGATCTCAACGTACAGAACACCCTTGTAATTAATTAGTGCAGAGACTAATTCTTCCCAGGTCTACTTATCCTTGTGCTGACTCCCAATTAATGTCTGAACTCATAAATGCACTTTTGAAATAATGGTCAAAAATTTCTATAAACACACTCCTAAACATTGTGGAAAGCCTTCCCAGAAGAGTTAAAGCTGTTATATCAGCAAAGGGACCTTATCATCATATCAAACCCTATGGATTAAGACTGGGATGTTAAAACGTAAGTTCATATACATTGGTTGATGAGCGAATACTGTTCGCAATACAGGATATAATGCAGTGATCCTAGTTCAAATCTGCTCTGAGGCCATTTAATGCAACTCCCAGCTTTCTGCCTGTCTATCACAAAAAAGACTAAAAAAGGTAAAAGTAAAAATTAAAAAAGCTATAAAAGAAAAAATACCTGAGAGGAGTCTTCAATGGCCTTGTGAAAATTTCTTAACTTCAGATGGCATGCGGCCCTGTTCGAATGCAAAGCAGGGATCTTCCCCATAACCCTGATAGCCAAGCTATAGGCATTCACTGCTCCCAGGAAGTCCCCAGTGGCAAAACATTTGCTAAAAAATAAAGTTCTGTTAAACAGAGCTGATAACAAGAAAAATACAATTAATTAAACAGTGAAATTATGCACGAAAAAACAAAACATTTCAGTTACCCCAAAAATAACAATATTTTGTACTTAGAAAAATAACAAAAAGTAAACCTCAGGTAAGGAAAACAGTTAGTTAACAGTCAAACTGTTAAAAAATGTTTTGGAGCTTGTTAAACTCTGCCCCTAGAAAATATTTCAATCAATAAAAAACAAAATCAAAAAACCCAAACTAACACTAAACTAATAATAACCAGACTAAAAAAGGACATCCACCCTGGAAACTAAACTGAACTGAAATTGGAAAGAAAATCTTGAAAGTTACTAAAAATTATAAAAAAATAATTTAAATGTTTTTTTAAACTAAACTCTGTTTGCTGACACACTTCACTCACTCTCCTTTGTCCTTTAACCAGTAAGGGTTCCTCTCCTCTTCCTTCAGGTCTTTTAGCTCACCAACATCCACATTCACTTTTCGTCGGGTTTCAGCTTGTTTTCTCAGCCACTAGTTGGTTAAAAACAAACAAACAAACAAACAAACAAACAAACAAACAAACAAACAAACAAACAAACAAACAAACAAACAAACAAACAAAAAAAGCATATTAAAAAGTGACAAAGGTGTGTCTTCCATCCTACTGGGTGATTTTCAGTATTTGAAATTATTCTCAATAGCAGGGCCAGCAGTAATGTTATCTGTTTTACAAACAAAAGCCAGATCTACATAAGTGATCAAATAGCAGTGACTGTAGAAAACATGTACAACCTGACAGCTCCCCCAAAATGAATCCAAAGCATCTCTATTGCCCCCTGGTGCCTGACTGCAGTATTAATCATAAACCCCATGTCTTCCATGTTAGCAGATAACACTGGGGTCAAACTGTCAAACTAAATCAAAAGTTGCTTCACCAAGTTGCTTTGCAATCACTAAGAAACCTGCGCATCTCTGCTTGGAAACTGCAGATAAAGCCCGAATTTTGAGAGGTGGTCCAGTATTTACTTTCCAACAGAGTCAAATGTTAGGGTACCACCCAGTGTTTGGGTTATTGGACTTTTTGGACCTTGTTTATCGTTATAATGTTCCACGTTTCTTAGTCTTTATTTGGTATTGTTTAGTTTTCTTGTGCTTTTTAGTTTCATCCTTTGTATTTCCATACATAGAAATACAAAGGATGAGACGTATGTATAAACTGTTTCCCAGTTTAGTCAGTCTTGTCTTCATGTTTGTTTGCCTAGTTGTCTGTTTTACCAGTTGTGACTCTGTGTGCGTCTCTCACCCTCTGTCTCTCGTCCCTCGCTCTGTTATGTGTCTCAGTGTGCGTGTTTCTCGTACTTCCTGTTTAGTTTGCCTGTAAGTCCTTCATCTTTGACAGAGACTGTCTGCTCTACACTGACAGCCTGAGGTGTTCTGCAGTAAACTGCACTAACTGTCAGAAAGACGTGTGGCATCATCACCCTTTTTTGTTAAGCTAAAGGTGTTTGTAAGCTAATCAGTAATTAGTCCTTAGCTATCGTGCTAAAATGAACAGTCAGCTGGTGTTTGTTTACTAATCCATGCATATCAAATAAAGCTTATCCTTATCCTTATCAATCAAATTAACCTGAAAAAAAACTACTGTATGTTTGAATGTTTCAAAATATTGTATACTTCAATCCCTCATAAATAGCACGTTTAACACAGTTTTAACAGAAGATGAAGTACTGAGAGGACTGAAAATGTTGCCACTGTATTCTTCACAATGACTGGCTGTAATATCACTTCCAGTTTGTAACTTCTGTTTCTTTTTTTTTTCTTTCTTTTTTTTTGCCTGTCCCGTTTGGCTCTTTTGCCATCAGAATTGTTGTCTAAAGGCAAAGAAAGATGCCCAACGGATTTACTTTACCAAATTGACCATCCCAGCCTTGCCGTAATGGTCCATTTGATTCACCTTTTATTGTTTATTTTATTTTCACTTACTGAATACGGGACAGACTTGACTGGGGGAAAGAAGGGGAGAAAGAAAGAGGGAAAGAGAAACAGCTGAGAAGAGGGACGGGGGAGAAGGGCAAAAAACAAAAACCAACAGAACGGGCAGAGAAAAAAAAATGCATATATCAATCACCTGGGTCACCTGCTGAGAAAGAAAAAAGAAAACAAGCAGAAGAGAACAAGAGTAATAGAATAAACAACATCACAATGATATATGGGAATATGACAGTAAATACTAAATGTTAAACATTATTGTGCAGCACATAAGATCAACAGAACACAGTGTGCTTTGAGGTAGGAGCCAAAAAGGGTGTAGTTTGTGGGTGTGATCACCCGTGTGTACACCTGTGAGCATGGACGCGCTTGTTTTTTTAAAAGGTTCCTTCATGTAATGATCTGCTAGAGGGTGTGGGGGGGCCACAGCCCCGTCCTCCAGGGCATGAAGCAGGTATGGAGGAGATCAAAACTCCAGACATCCAGAGGCCCCCAGAACACAAGAGACCAAGGAAGACCAACAGAGGGGCAGCCGCGCCACTGTCCCAGAAAGAGCTGAGGAGAGTCCCAGATGAGGGCTCACTCAGCAGCCGCGGAGCAGAAGCCAGGGGGAGTTGCAGTGACGCGCCCGTGAGCTCCGCCGGCAGCCAGCCGTGCCTGAGTGACCGAGCCCCAGGCCGAGAGGCCGGGGGCACCCCACCTCCGAAGTGGCCCGAGCGAGCCCCAGGCTCCAGGCCCCGATAAGCGGCCGCCAAGGAGTGAGCCGGTGTGTACCTGGACGCCCACCCCGGACACAAAGAACCACCAACGCACCGAGTCACCTGAGGGAGTCCGCCACTGGCAGGGGAAGTGGTGGTAGGGGGAGATAGGCCTCCAAACCTTGGAGGGCCTGAGATGTCCCCAGAGAGGTGGCGTCTGACACCCAACCTGACATATAGACACAGACATACAGGCACACACAGATACAAACATCCATTCCCACCCTCATGCTCTCATATACACTTACTCCACACTCAACCAACGTGGAGACAGACATAAAGAGACGCTGTACACACGATCACACTCCCCAAGCGTACTCTACAAACCGGGTCTAGGTACCCTTGCCCCTGGAGGGGGAACTGCACCCAGACCCAGGTGGTGTTACCCTTTTCCCTGCGGTGGGGGAGGCAGACCGCCCCGACTCCGAGCAGCAGGGAGGCCCCACACTCCAGACCGCAGTCGGACGGCCAACTCCTCCTCCTAGCCCCCCCGCTCCAGCAGGTCAAGAAACTTCTGTTTCTTGATAACACAACTGATTTTAACTAAATAAAAGGCACAAGATTAATTGGAAAAAAAAAAAGTGAAAAATATAACAAAGTCTAATATGCTGTGCTGAAACCAAATATAAACATTTGGTGTGTTAAAACAAATTGTATGTTTAATTTCTCCACTAATTAATTTTTCAGCACCAACTGTTTATATTTATTTATATTTTTTTTACATGTCAGCTGTCAGCAGAACTGTAGACTCACGAAATGTGAAGAAAACATTACCTGTCGGTAGAGTGAAGATCCACTTTATTTCGGTTTGAGAGATAAACTGAACTGCACATTTGACATTTGGTGATGATTCTTTTTTCTTTGTGGTAATATGATCTGCCCTCAGATTCAGACCTCAGAACCATCCAGTGATAACAGATAAATCACACTATATATGCTCATTTAATCTTGGAGTAAATTTGTCATAACTCATAAATTAACTGATCAAAAAAAGCTAAAGGTACCAAATGATGTACTGTCAGTGAAAGCTGTAGGTGTTTTACTGAGAAAGCTAAAGGCAAAAAGTCAAAGGGATTAATCATCTATATACCTTATAAAGAAAGACACATTAAGAATTGTAAACTGGAGTGTTTGTTTTGTTGTTTAGCAAGCTTCATACTACTAGGACCAAGCTGGCCTTAACCCAGGAAATCCAGACCACCACTTCGGAGGTGGGGTGCCCCCGGCCTCTCGGCCTGGGGCTCGGTCACTCAGGCACGGCTGGCTGCCGGCGGAGCTCACGGGCGCGTCACTGCAACTCCCCCTGACTTCTGCTCCGCGGCTGCTGAGTGAGCCCTCATCTGGGACTCTCCTCAGCTCTTTCTGGGACAGTGGCGTGGCTGCCCCTCTGTTGGTCTTCCTTGGTCTCTTGTGTTCTGGGGGCCTCTGGATGTCTGGAGTTTTGAGTTGGCGGAGTTGGCTAACTAGCCAACAACAAACCTTTAATGCAGTGCATTAAAAGACCCCATGTGTGAAGTGCATGGGGGCACTTTTGCAGTCACCAGCGTGTGAGTGGATGGGAGTGTGACGCAGCATCTCAGTCCTACTGGGCAGATTCTGGCTTAAAAAAATTCCACATGGTAGCCCTCACAAGTGCACAGCGGGAAGTAGTGAAGCCATGGCATCCATCTTTTATACAGTCAGCACAGCTAAGATGCAAAAATACTCCATATTATTTTTTTTCTATTTCAGTTTTTTCCCCCCCAGTGGATTAATGTTATCTTTGGGGACCAAGGGAGTGTACAGTTATCCAAATACCCGAATGAACAACCACATTTTGTATTATATAAATGATCATGCAATAATTTATTTGCTACACTCTGTACATATGTATGTTAAGTGTGATTAAAATCCTAACTCTTAGACTGGAGCCACAGTCCATTGTATTGTTATTGTTGTTCAAATACTCTCTTAAAGTGGTTATTGAAACTCCATTCTCCATAATTCTTTTTGGAGGTGGTATTGGTTTTCACAGCATTCAAGAACCCACCTCCTCCTCCTCTGGAAGTCTGGACTCTCTGAGAGGTGTTGGAAAGATTCTTGGGGTGAATGTAACTTGAATGTTTCCACTGAGTCTTGGAGGAGGGAGTTCATGTTGGGCTTTCTTGCTCTTTGCATTACTGTTGCTTCCTTGATCTGCAAGCAGGAGTATGTTCATTAATATCAGCCTGTATAACGCCAAATCTAAGCACCAGGAAAAAACAATGTAGACTGCAAGACAAAATTGGACCATTTTTCATTCTATGAAGCTTCACTTTAGGCACTTTGCCTACCTCACATCCATGGCCAATTTATAATTACCAATTAACCTAATATACATGTTTTTGGACTATGTGGTAAAGCTGAAGTACTCAGAGGAAGGCAGACACAGGATAAGATGCAAACCCCACACAGAAAAACCCTGGGAGTCTTTCTGTGTGGAGCTGGGACTCAAACCAGGAACCTTCTTGCTATGAGGCAACAGCTCTAACCATGACACCATGCTACCTAAAAGAAGTGTAATGATGGCTTGAGGTTAACAATGTTAATTCAGAGCAAGAGGGTCCTGGGTTCAAACCCAGTTGGAGGCCCTTTCCGTGGACTGCAGGCTCGCCATGTGCTTGCATAGTTTTTCCTGTCCTTGCAAAACATCCTAGGTGAATGCTGCCTA
>NW_024582878.1:200491-242839 GCF_018398535.1 Haplochromis burtoni | reverse complement strand
ATCCTAACTCTTAGACTGGAGCCACAGTCCATTGTATTGTTATTGTTGTTCAAATACTCTCTTAAAGTGGTTATTGAAACTCCATTCTCCATAATTCTTTTTGGAGGTGGTATTGGTTTTCACAGCATTCAAGAACCCACCTCCTCCTCCTCTGGAAGTCTGGACTCTCTGAGAGGTGTTGGAAAGATTCTTGGGGTGAATGTAACTTGAATGTTTCCACTGAGTCTTGGAGGAGGGAGTTCATGTTGGGCTTTCTTGCTCTTTGCATTACTGTTGCTTCCTTGATCTGCAAGCAGGAGTATGTTCATTAATATCAGCCTGTATAACGCCAAATCTAAGCACCAGGAAAAAACAATGTAGACTGCAAGACAAAATTGGACCATTTTTCATTCTATGAAGCTTCACTTTAGGCACTTTGCCTACCTCACATCCATGGCCAATTTATAATTACCAATTAACCTAATATACATGTTTTTGGACTATGTGGTAAAGCTGAAGTACTCAGAGGAAGGCAGACACAGGATAAGATGCAAACCCCACACAGAAAAACCCTGGGAGTCTTTCTGTGTGGAGCTGGGACTCAAACCAGGAACCTTCTTGCTATGAGGCAACAGCTCTAACCATGACACCATGCTACCTAAAAGAAGTGTAATGATGGCTTGAGGTTAACAATGTTAATTCAGAGCAAGAGGGTCCTGGGTTCAAACCCAGTTGGAGGCCCTTTCCGTGGACTGCAGGCTCGCCATGTGCTTGCATAGTTTTTCCTGTCCTTGCAAAACATCCTAGGTGAATGCTGCCTATGTCACCTCAAGAGTTGCATTTCCTGCTTTTTTGTTTATTTGTGGTTTTTTTACTCACCCAATTTCATTTTTTCTTGGTTGGGAGGTCCACATTTTTGCCTCTCTGTCTCTTGGCGTGCTTTGGCTTTTTGATTTTGCAATTTTAGCTGGACATCCTGCTCTGCTTTTTGTTGTTGTCTGAAATGCCATGCAGCCAACTCTTGTGTGGTTTTCTCTTGTTCTGCGTCCTTTATCTTCTGGATACTGTCTCGTTCCTCTTTTTCAAGCTGAACTCAAGGAAAATATAACAAAACACTAGAGGCTATTTTCAGGATCAAACAGGAGAATTTGGTGATTAAACAGAGTGGAAAATTACCTTTATCACTGTCTCCAGAGCATATTTGTTCTCTTCTTGTTGTTTTGCTGCCTTGTTTCTAGACTCTGAAGAAAGCTTTTCATGGTATTTTAACAGGGCCCCCTGTCTGATCTCCATTTTTTCTTTATTATCTGAAAAACATTATGAACTTAATTTAATCAGGTAATTTCACTAAGATTAAAATCCCAAGTAAAGCCTGCTAGGGTTGGTTGGGCAACTGGGCGAATATCTATCAACAACTGAACTGAAGTAATACTAAAGCTGAAGTAACTTCATGTGCCCAACACGTTTATGAATACTGAACAGGCAGGGCACAGAAAGGGTAGAAAAATATGCAGTGATTCCCAATATTGATAGAAGCTGTGCACAGAGCATCAGCAGAGGAACAAACTTCTAAAACACTCCTGATGTGATTTGAAGCATTTTGAAGAGCAAAACAAAGCTCGGGATAATGCTCTCCCTCTAGTGTCTAAAGGTAAAGAAATAGCAGCTTAATATGAGCTCCAGTGACTAGTTCAGTGTCTCCCACACCTATACCTCACCTGGTATATTTGGTGATTAATTTTAGCATTTCTTATTTTTATTTTTTTTTATTAATCTATAAGAACGATCATCCCGGGGATGAGATATTTACCAAAGTATCTGGCAAATAAAATATCTGAGGAGAAGAACCTTATAACCAATCAACCAGCTGGTTAACCAATGAAGTGTGTGTGGCTCTTTTTCTGGTGCAAATATAAACGGACACATATTTATGTGTGTCATGTTAAAAAGATGCTACATTCTTTTTCAATTCTAAGGTTTTACATATCAGGACATAATAGAAAATGGCACTTAGCATGTCTTAAAATGAGATAAACAATGACATGGCTTACCTAACAAAACCCCTGCAAAAATGCACAAGCACTGTTTGAAAAAATAAGCCTACCAGTTGGTATCACAGTTTTTCTTGATTTCACAGCAGAAAACATTCTCACTACTCTTAGTGCAGCTCTCAAATCAGTAATGCATTTCCCCACTCATAATAGCTTTTGTCATTGCTTTTATGGACACTACTATTGTTTTCAACATTAACAGTTTGTACTTTGTCAATCATGGACTACGAAATGGAGCAGTCGTTAGCCATATCCCCTACATGGATGGCATCAAGCTGTATGCCAGGAGTGAAAAAGACATCGACTCACTGACAGATGTACAGCTAGTATAGATTCTGGGAATCCCGCAGATAAATGGGAACCATGAAGAGGCCGCTAGGAAAGCCACAACTCATGGATCTTTGTTGTCTCATGAGATAACAGATGCACAAACTGGTGATGGCTAACCAACCAGCCATAGACAAGCAGAGAAAGATGGCCGTAATGACAGACGTAGCTATACCAAGTGATAGCAACGTCAGATGTATAAAGGCTAATTTACACCCCACTCTCAAAAACTGATATAGATTTAACACTGCCTGTGTAGCTAGATTTAAGAAATACGTGCTTAGAGTTTAAGTTCTTAAAAAATGTTTACTGCCATCTTGTGCCAGTACAGAACATGACATCATCAGGTTTCTTGGTTGGTTGCAGTCAATACACTCACATTAGTTTATGTTAGCTAATTTTAACAGAACCAATAACTCAAGGGAAGACAAGGGAAGGCAGTACAAAGGTGACCCCTTAGGGGGCCTTAGGGGGCCACCTTTGTACTGCCCCGAGCTGCAACAATGTTTATCTTAAGAAACCAAGAATATACTGTTCACTTTCACTCTGTCTCTTAAGCAGTAAGCGTTTCTTCATTGGACTAGCTGCACTGAGACAGAAAAATTCACCTGTTAGCCATAATTTTCGTTTTTATAAACCATTTTATGAATCCGAACAGTGTGGAGGGGAGCCTGTTTGAGTCAGGTGACAGGTGGTTCGCTGGATGGACAAGTTGGAGTCAGAAACTGTTTTTTCCTTGTGTGGCTGGATGTACCGAGAGGTGCAATCAGCTGATGCGATCAGCGCTATTTTATGCAATAAAATAGTCTCTCTATCCCAAGAACACTCAAACAGTTAACAACATATCAGGTTACTACATGTGCCTCACACTACAAACATAAATATGTTTCTTATCGAGGCATAATTGGGAATCCAATGATGTCATGCTAAACATGTTTTGATAACTTTAACTTTCAGCACTTATGTTTTAAATCCAGCTACACAGTAAGTTTTATATCCTTGTCAGTTTATGAAAGCAGGGCTCCATGATGTAAATTAGCCTTTATACAGGAAGTGTTTCAAGTCAATTTTACATAATTTTACAAGCTTGTAATTGCCAGATAAAAGCCCTCAAGAGACACTGTTCACAGGAAAACATCCAGCTTACCACATCAAAAACTTCAGGACTGCTGCATGACCAACTCTGTCTCTTCTTGAACTGTCACATGTACAAATGTATTATGATACATTATCATGGGTTCAGAAGACCAGAGCCTTGTTGTTTACTGAAATGACCACAAGTTGAAGCTCTTACCCGTACTTATCATCAGATGCTTCCACACTTTGTTGGTCCTTTTTGGCAAAGTGATGACTGCACATCCATTTGCAACCCTTACTGCGATTCTGTCATCATCAACAGGCTCAAACAAGAAGGCTTCAAACAGATAAGGCGGGAAATGCACCTGTGAATGAATACATGTTATACTGTAAGAATTGTTGTTAAGAGAAATGTAAGACCATCTTCTGGTTCTTGTTTAGCGATTAATTTGAACTGAATTTTGAATTTATATGTACAGATATATATTTTTTTTATACATAGACACACACACACACACACACACACATATATATACATATATACACATATACACATATAATATAATATATATATATATACATATATATATATATACATATATACAATATAATATATACATATATATATATACATATACATATACACATATATATATATACATATATATATATAATATACAATAAATATATATATATATATATAATATAACAAATATATATATATATACATATATAATATATATATATATAAATATATATATATATATATATATATAATATATATAAACAATTAATACAGTGGGGCAAAAAAGTATTTAGTCAGCCACCGATTGTGCAAGTTCCCCCACCTAAAATGATGACAGAGGTCAGTAATTTGCACCAGAGGTACACTTCAACTGTGAGAGACAGAATGTGAAAAAAAAATCCATGAATCCACATGGTAGGATTTGTAAAGAATTTATTTGTAAATAGGGTGGAAAATAAGTATTTGGTCACCTCAAACAAGGAAAATCTCTGGCTCTCACAGACCTGTAACGTCTTCTGTAAGAAGCTTTTCTGTCCCCCACTCGTTACCTGTATGAATGGCACCTGTTTGAACTCATCATCTGTATAAAAGACACCTGTCCACAGCCTCAAACAGTCAGACTCCAAACTCCGCCATGGCCAAGACCAAAGAGCTTTCGAAGGACACCAGGAAAAGTATTGTAGACCTGCACCAGACTGGGAAGAGTGAATCTACAATAGGCAAGCAGCTTGGTGTGAAAAAATCAACTGTGGGAGCAATCATCAGAAAATGGAAGACATACAAGACCACTGATAATCTCCCTCGATCTGGGCTCCGGTTGCTCGGCGACAGCCCCAAAACATCACTGCTCTCGAGAAGATCTGCATGGAGGAATGGGCCAAAATACCAGCTACTGTGTGTGCAAACCTGGTAAAGACCTATAGTAAACGTTTGACCTCTGTTATTGCCAACAAAGGTTATGTTACAAAGTATTGAGTTGTATTTTTGTTATTGACCAAATACTTATTTTCCACCCTGATTTACGAATAAATTCTTTACAAATCCTACCATGTGGATTCATGGATTTGTTTTTTCACATTCTGTCTCTCACAGTTGAAGTGTACCTCTGGTGCAAATTACTGACCTCTGTCATCATTTTAGTGGGGGAACTTGCACAATCGGTGGCTGACTAAATACTTTTTTGCCCCACTGTACAGGGAGTGCAGAATTATTAGGCAAGTTGTATTTTTGAGGAATAATTTTATTATTGAACAACAACCATGTTCTCAATGAACCCAAAAAACTCATTAATATCAAAGCTGAATGTTTTTGGAAGTAGTTTTTAGTTTGTTTTTAGTTTTAGCTATTTTAGGGGGATATCTGTGTGTGCAGGTGACTATTACTGTGCATAATTATTAGGCAACTTAACAAAAAACAAATATATACCCATTTCAATTATTTATTTTTACCAGTGAACCAATATAACATCTCCACATTCACAAATATACATTTCTGACATTCAAAAACAAAACAAAAACAAATCAGCGACCAATATAGCCACCTTTCTTTGCAAGGACACTCAAAAGCCTGCCATCCATGGATTCTGTCAGTGTTTTGATCTGTTCACCATCAACATTGCGTGCAGCAGCAACCACAGCCTCCCAGACACTGTTCAGAGAGGTGTACTGTTTTCCCTCCTTGTAAATCTCACATTTGATGATGGACCACAGGTTCTCAATGGGGTTCAGATCAGGTGAACAAGGAGGCCATGTCATTAGTTTTTCTTCTTTTATACCCTTTCTTGCCAGCCACGCTGTGGAGTACTTGGACGCGTGTGATGGAGCATTGTCCTGCATGAAAATCATGTTTTTCTTGAAGGATGCAGACTTCTTCCTGTACCACTGCTTGAAGAAGGTGTCTTCCAGAAACTGGCAGTAGGACTGGGAGTTGAGCTTGACTCCATCCTCAACCCGAAAAGGCCCCACAAGCTCATCTTTGATGATACCAGCCCAAACCAGTACTCCACCTCCACCTTGCTGGCGTCTGAGTCGGACTGGAGCTCTCTGCCCTTTACCAATCCAGCCACGGGCCCATCCATCTGGCCCATCAAGACTCACTCTCATTTCATCAGTCCATAAAACCTTAGAAAAACCAGTCTTGAGATATTTCTTGGCCCAGTCTTGACGTTTCAGCTTGTGTGTCTTGTTCAGTGGTGGTCGTCTTTCAGCCTTTCTTACTTGGCCATGTCTCTGAGTATTGCACACCTTGTGCTTTTGGGCACTCCAGTGATGTTGCAGCTCTGAAATATGGCCAAACTGGTGGCAAGTGGCATCTTGGCAGCTGCACGCTTGACTTTTCTCAGTTCATGGGCAGTTATTTTGCGCCTTGGTTTTTCCACACGCTTCTTGCGACCCTGTTGACTATTTTGAATGAAACGCTTGATTGTTCGATGATCACGCTTCAGAAGCTTTGCAATTTTGAGACTGCTGCATCCCTCTGCAAGATATCTCACTATTTTTGACTTTTCTGAGCCTGTCAAGTCCTTCTTTTGACCCATTTTGCCAAAGGAAAGGACGTTGCCTAATAATTATGCACACCTGATATAGGGTGTTGATGTCATTAGACCACACCCCTTCTCATTACAGAGATGCACATCACCTAATATGCTTAATTGGTAGTAGGCTTTCGAGCCTATACAGCTTGGAGTAAGACAACATGCATGAAGAGGATGATGTGGACAAAATACTCATTTGCCTAATAATTCTGCACTCCCTGTATATATTATATATATATATATATATATATATATATACATATTATATATAAAGTATATTTGTCTTATTCTGACGTCTTAGCAATGGCTTTTTCTTGCTGCAACTCGTCCGTCAAACCTGCAGCTTGAACTCTTCTCTTCTCAGTTGAAATTAAGACTTGTTTACTACAACCACTATTAAGCTGTGCTTGAAGCTGTTGTCCTGTGAGCCGCCTATCACGCAAGCTGTTAACTCTCAGAAACTTGTCCTCTGGTTCAGTTGTGGCTTTGGGTCTGCCAGACCTATTCCTATCAGAGTGTGCCCCAGTTTTTAAATGCTATTTGATGGTGAAGGAAACTGTACTCAGTGACACTTTGACTTTCTTGCAATTTCTCTATAGGAAAGACCTACATTTTTAAGTGTTATGATGGTCTGTCTCTCTTCCATTGTTAATTGCCTTTTTCTCGAGGGTATGGTACAGTGTGTTCCGACACTGCTTTTATGCAGACAGAGGGGGACGGTAGAAAAATATCCGGTTGGGAGGGGGGCTTTAATGATGCATTTGGAAAAACTCATGCAGAAAGCTTAATATGTCATGTCAATTTATATTTATATATTTCTTTTCCTTCTTTTCCTTTTCACGTAGATGGCAACAAAAGCATTGATAAAAGCGCTCGAAAATATATACGGCAGCTGAGTTGGCTGCTGCTCACAAACTTGATCAAACTGCCGTACATCGTTTCAATATGTCTCAATTCTGTGTGACACAAGAAAAAAAATGCTATGCAGTCCAGCTTAGTCTCTGACTGAGACGAGTCCCATAGATATAGTATTTGATACACAAACAGTAAAAATACAAAACTCCTTTATTCAGAACTTTACCTTGAGGTAATCGTCCGTACAGACAATGTCTACCTTCCCGGCATTCGTTCCTTTTAGAGGCACATTAATGTAAAGCGTCGTCTCCGTCTGGGTCCAGACGTAGTCCATCACGACCAGAGGCATTTTTGGGACAACTGAGCTCACTGTTTGATTCACCTGTTTTTAGAAGAGCCAGAAGGTTGTGCTTTGATTAAAAAAAATCGCTCTATTTCCTTTCATAAACGTGTCCGACGTGAAGTCCCGTCGCACCTCGCCATGTTACTATGGTAACCATAAACAAAATGCTGACTTTGAGTTTGTCGGAAAAACCTAAACTGAAATTCGTAACGCATAACCACAATGCATTAAACATTTTTATATATTCTTCTATAAAAATCCGCAAAGCCGAAATCCATAACCTTTCACTTTCTCGGCAGGAAGTGCACTCAACACCTACGTAAGAGGATTAAGGGTGCTGACAAAAAAGTGGGGGAATCATTTCTATTTGTTTGTTGTTGTTGTATTTCCAGAATCCTGAAAAAAAATCTGTTTCTTCAACTGGATTGGACACGGAGAATTCTGGCTTTTTTCCCCTTAGAATTCTGGAAAACAAACAAACAAACAAACAAACAAACAAACAACAACAAAAACCCCAAACAAAAGACTCACACAAATTTTGTTTGCCAGTGGCCCTAATGCTCTTTCATAACAACCTCATCTTTGAGGTTAATTTAATAGAAAGTTTTTTCACTGAAGCTTAACTCTAAGATCTCCTTTCAAAGAGGAGAAGCTACCAGACCCAGACTCAGTGGTTCTCATAACTCACTTCAAATGTTGTTACTGTTAATCAGCTCCTGTCTTCTCAGATTCAGCTAAATGCTACAAAACTATTCAGATGGTGCTTGACGGTGCAAATGGATAATGACCCAATGCAACCTAAACGTTTCCCTAGGCTAACTAATAAGATAGTCTTAAATACTCAAGTTAGTCACTGAAGGCTGTCTTAAAGCAGTAGCAAACAGCAAATGAAGGTGGCTGGAGTAAAGACTAGTGCCGTATGCTACAGAGCAAATTCAACATACCGAGGGTATCATTACATTATCTGGTTTCAGTTACCTTGTCACTGGTGATCAGGATCATGGGGATGATATTGTTAAAGCATGACCTTGATCACAAGCTGATTGAGCTAAAACACAACATACAATTAACAACATAAAACAACAATAGTAAAATGGGTAAAATAGAGACATAAAATTATCTATATAACATATAAAACATACCTCACCAACTGACCCATGCTTAGAGGCAGAAATGAGCATTTTACAGATACTAGGTTGAGGTTTTGTGTTTGATTTGTTAAAGTCACTTTGTCTTATGGCTTGGTATGATGTAATGGGATTACATGCAATACATCTTTTCCTGTGACCTTTGGCCAAGAGTGTAAATTGTCCCTAAAGGCGTTAGCTATTGACAAAAGGCTCTCCATAACGTTCATGCTGCCTCATATGGATATTCAGAGCCAATCAGAAAATACCCATCTAAGGCTTCTTTAACACAGCTGCCAACATACTTCTGTAAGACAAATATCTTTTCTGCAGTGGAAATGTTCCTTCACAACATTGGAGTCTGAAAAGATGCTTTCCAATGCTTAGACTTAAGTGAATGCCCACTAAATACAGAGGGCTCTGGAATAGGTAGTCTATTAGCTGACATTGCTTCTGCCAAAACCTTTACAAGCTCACCTGCGCTCCAATGAGTCATGTTTAACTCTGTTTGTTGTTGTGAGGGTTGATTAGTAGCATTGTTGAACACTGTTACCTGTACATTTGCAGGGGCAGTTGCAGGAGTGACTCTTTCTTGCTTCACTGAAATGTAACCTTCCTCGTAAACTTGTAGTTTTGCTTTTGCTGCCTTGAATCCTTTCAGATTTTCCATCTTTCAATTTCTCTTTTCAAGTCCTCAAATGACTTTCTTAATGCAGCACTTCCCTCTTGTTGTCTCTTTATCACAGCTGCTTTCTTCTTTTCTCTTTTAACATGCCTCAGTTTCCTCCTTCTCCTCTAGGAGGCATTGTGACATTGCAGCAGCATCTAGTCCTGTAGTAAAGCGTTTCTTTTCTTCTTCACGCAATTGTACTCTTTCTCTGTATTTCTCTTATTCAGTCTTAATCTGAAGCAAAGCCTTTGTGGCTTCATACTGCGCTGCAGCTTCTTGTCTTTTGGTGGAGGAGGCATTAGAGATAACTCTATTAGCTTTAAACTGGCTATGAACTGAGACACTAACAGAGCAAGAGGATGTAAATATACAGCTGGCATCAGGCCATACATTCTCCTCTTGCTTTTCTCCTTCAGTGTGAACTTTGATGTTTTGTAAAATTACTGTAGTCACTGAGGTGGATTTTGTATAGCTTGGAATGCATATCATGAGAGGGTCCATCCATTGCTCTATAGTCATCATAAATATCATTAAGCTTGGCTACTTCTCTTTGTACAATGTTCATGTGACCTTCAAGAATGTCAAGTAGATCTCCTTTTAAAACAGACTGCTTTGACAGTCATAAATACTGTCAAAGCAGTGTTGAAGCCATTGTAACCTTTCTTTATGGAATTCTTTTCCGTTTTCTGTGAGCATGTGAGGCCTTTCACTTCTATGCTGCTCTACTTTCACTCTTTGCTCTAAACAGGTTTCATCCACTTGCTCTGCTTCTGCAGCTTGTTCTGCACTGGAAACTTCAATTTCTGTTTCATTTGTTTGTGACATTTTTGTTTTTCTTGAAATGTTATGCACTTATTTCTTAATCTCCTTTTAACTTGACTTTAGAAATGAATTATGAACTTGATTGCATTAATTCCCTTCTTGTTACCGTTTGGCGCTGTTGTTGTCAGGCTTCACACAGTTTCTTATTGTTTCTCTCTCCTTGTGTCACTTTTCCAAACAGAACTTTAACGATTGGCTTCCGGATATCTTTATGAAGAAACAACTGGTGAACCTGTGTGTCCATTATTATTTGCAGCGGGCTGGTCCTTGGTGCAGTGACACAATATTGCCACCAGGGGGCCGGGAATCATGCAGGTCCGAGTTCAACTACCACTTTCACCTGTGCTTTAATGTGAGTTGTACAAACTTGGGGTTGCCATTAAGCTTGCCATCCTCATACTTCAACATGGGTGTGCATCTCACTCAGGGGCACCAGGGGAACCAACATGCAGTACAATAGTTCCTACATGAGAATTTCCACAATAAATGTTGTAATGACATATAAAATATGCGTAGTGCAAAACAAAATATGTTAACTAAAAGTATGACAGTAAAAAGGTGGTCTAGGGGTGGTCTAGCTTATCAGAAAGGGGCTTTTATCAGGCTAATAATGTTTACAGAATACTATAACTGTTGTGGAAGAGATCCAGAACTGAATAATAGCTAATAATTAAATGCAAAGTTGTGTATAAACACATAGTGATTGAAAAACAAGGTAAGTGGAAAAAAATATGCATTACGGGAATGACCCAGCACCCTAGACCTAATGCAGCATAACTAAAGGAGGATTAAAGTTTTGGTGGGTTCTTAAACATTTTAAGAGAAGAGGCCTTCCCATAATGGGTCTAATAATAGCTTAAAATGCAGTGTTAATGCTGTCATTTTCAGTATCTACATGGATGTTAAAATCTCAGACAATAAATATTTTATCTGAGCGAAGCCCTGAATCAGATTAAAAATAGTCTGAAAATCAGACAGAAACTCTGTAAGGAATAGGTGGTCAACAGATAACAAGGAATAAAACTGATTTTTGAGTTTACCTGTTAGCAAGCACGGAAAAAAAATATTTATATAGCACTTCCAGACAACTACAAAGTCCTGTACACTTAACATGACAAAAAAAAAAAACCCAAAAAAAACCAAAACAAAAAAACCCCCGACAATTAAATAAAAAAAATAAATAAATCTTAAATTAAAAACATTGATTAGATTAAAATAATAAAATCAGCACATTAGATTAAATCAAAGCAGTAAAATCAGGGTCAAACTGTGTCAAGGAATAAAAATTGGTTTTAAGATGTGTTTTAAAAATGGACAATGAAGGAGCCTCTCTAATGTGCAGGGGCAGGTTATTCCAGAGGTTAGGACCAGCGATAGAGAAGATCCTGTCCCCTCTGAGCTTCCTCTTGGACCTGGGTAGCTCCAAGAGCAGATTGTCACCTGACCTGAGAAACCTGGGGGTGAATAAGGATGAAGAAGCTCAGAGAGTTAAGGTGGGTCAAGACTGTTTAGTGTTTAAAAACAAACATTAGACTTTTAAAATGAACTCTAAGATATACAGGCAGCCAATGGAGTAAAGCCAGGATGGGCTTTCTTCCTTTTCTTTCTTTTGCGAGTTCTGGTTAAAAGTCGTGCAGCAGCATTTTGGACTAGCTGTAGAAGATTGAGAAGACACTGACTAACTCCAAAAATACAGAGTATTACAGCAATCCTAACGAGATTAAATAAAAGCATAGATTACTGTTTCAGAATCCAGCCTGGATAAAATTGGTCTTACCTTTTGTCAAGCGCCTTAAATGATAAAAAGTGGACTTTACAGTAGCCCTAATTTTTGTGTCCAATATAAAATCACTGTCCACTTTAGAACCCAAGTTAGTAACAACAAGTTGTAATTACTCTGCCAGGAGTCCCGAATCAATGGAGGAAGAACCATAAGGTCTTCTAGGACCAAACATGATCACCTCTGTTTTGCTTGAAGGGGTTTAATAGAGAAAGATCTTTCTGCTTCCGAGGCAGATAAATCTGACAGTTGTCGGCATAACAGTAGAAGCACATTCCATGCTCTCTAAGGTTTGCTCTCAAGGGTTGTAAATACAATGAAAAACGCAGATGCCCTAGAATTGAGCCCTGCGGGACCCCAAACTGAAGAGCAGCAGAAAAGGACTCCTACCACAAATTTTTAGTGGTAACTACCACTAAAAATTCTATCAGACAGATAAGACCTAAGCCAGTTCAATGCTGGTGATGGTGTAAATGAGACAGTAAAATGTTCTATCTGTATTCAGCTCTACGATACTCCCTCCTCACAGCCCAAGTGGTGTCATTAAACCAAGGCTAAGTTTCAGTCTTAGGCTACCCAGTTTTTAATGGTGCCACAGATTTCAGCATAGTTTGGCAGGAAGATTTAAACCAGGAGTTGAGGACCTCTGCATCCAAGGGAGTGAGATCAGCGGGGACAGAAAGCTGGCTAAAGGCAGAGAACTGTGCGGCAGTTTAAGGGTTAATGATCTGGCAGTGGCGAATGGTAGCGCTGGTTTGAACTACAGTGTGCGAAAACATAGCATCAAATGATACAGCCATATGTTTAGAAAAAACCTTGCTGAGATTTCCACATTAGACACAGGCAGACTGTGCGACAAAACCGGGTCTAATGTGTGTCCATGTTCATGTGTGGGACCAGGTACAGACTGGACCAGATTAAGAGTCAGTAAGGATGAAAAAAAGCTTTCATCATAAGTTTGTCAGGACAGCAGACATGTATATTAAAATCTCACGCAATAAGAAAGTGATCATAGTTGCACATAGTCCCAGCTAGAAATTCTGAAGTTCTTTCTGAACTCCTGAACTAGTTGGACTTCTTATTGTATTTAGGGGGGCAATAAATACCAGCAATAGGCACAGAGTTAGAGCGATCGACTTCAAAACATGTCAGCAAAGCTGGAAGATGAAGGCTGTAAAAAGCACTGTTTACATTTAAAATCTTTTTAAATGTAAAAGTACAGAATACTGAATAATAAAATACTGGAACTCATCAGTGTTCCACCAAATCTTAGTGACACACATGAAGTCCAGGTTCCAGGAGGTGAATAACTCCTTCACGATAAAAGATTTTTATCAATCTGGCATTTACCAGACCAACCCTGACAGGAGCTGGGGCAGTTAGTTAACTTGGTGGTGTTGATTCAATCAAACTAGCATAATAATCCTGCTGTAACCAGGTTTCTGTAAGTCAAGTAAATCAATTTGTTGATCAATTATTAATTCATGTACTAACAGGGACCTAGAAGAGAGAGACCCTGTGTTAAATAATCCATATTTTACTGTTTTATACTTTGGTGCAGTTGTGGATATTATGCTGTTTTTAAGTCATGTTTTTTTAAAAATGTTTTCTGATCTTTGGTTTGTTTTTTGTGGCCTGGGAGGAGGCATAGTCCTGACAGGTGGGGGGGACCCGGGTCTAGTGACCCAGTGTTTATGTTTTGATTATCTATATTCTTTGATTTAGTGTTTCTAATAGTTTAGTCTGTTGTATTTCTAGCTCCCCAAGTTATCTGGTCTGTAGTTCTTAGGGTTTTTTTTACAGTGCCTTCCCTGTGTTTCTTGTGTCTTGTTTACGCAGTTATGTTTTCATGTCTGTTCTTTCCCAGTCCCTAAGTCTAGCCCGTGTCTCAGCGTGTCTTAGGTTTGCTGTTTTACTTTGATATTTCCTCGTCTTGTGTTAGTGTATTCTATTTTGCTACCTCATGTATGTGTGTAATTAGTTCTAGCTGTGTTTCCCTCCTGGTCCTCATTCCCTGGTTAACCTCTTGTAATTATTGTCTGTCACAGCACTGGGTCGCAGACCCAAGGCTTTATGTTTAAGTAATTAACTGTTAGTTCAGATTATTACCATGATTTGTGATCTTCTGTTTGTTATATTCTTAGACTTTGGATTAGGGTTTTCTGTGTTGCTTCATCATGCCTGCATTGTCCCCATTACACTGTCCACGGTTGCACAACCGGCAGCCGTTCAACAGTGCTATATTTTCTATTTTTTGTCTATATTATTTTCGTTCACCAACTCTTGTAAAGCCATAACATCTATAGAAATAACTGCTAAACAATAGTACATTTGGCCAACTATTGGGATCACTAACTTTAAATTGCAGCAACATCAACCCTCTCAGAGGGAGTATCAATTATAATATTTATATGTATATAATGAAACAAAGCAGCATATCTAAAAGCTAACCAAGTCATAGTCAATTTAATTACATTACATCACCATGTCACCAAGTTATTTTCTGTTTGACAATCAGTTAAGCAGAGAACAATAAGCAAAGTGTCAGGTTTGCCAAATGGCAGAAAAACAGGACCCAGTCACAGGACTTCCTGAACAGTGACAGTGAGTTTACTTACAGTGCAAAAAACAAGGTGCAAACAGTGCCAACAAAAGGTGATTCCTTCCATAGTCATTGTCCCAGTGTCAGTTGTCAGTTACCAGTGCAATTATTCCTTGAGGTACACGGTTTCCACAGAAACATTTACAAAAGCTGAGAGTTCCCTCCAATACTCTGCACAGAGTACAATACAAAGGGGACAACAGTTAGTTTTCTTCACCAAGAAAAGACACGGTAAGTTCACCTTTTTCACTAACTCGAGTCATTCAAAGACCCAGCTCCAACTGAACCTCAGCCACACTGTTAAATAGTGCCCCTGTGAAGAGATCATCAGACCCAGGTGAGTGTGATTAACAGCAGATGCGAGTGGCTCCAGAGTGGGAACTTTACCAAGGTCCCGATGCCTCACAAAGGTGAGAACACACACCCAACAATGGGCTAGTTAGAGCTGGGAGACATGGAAAGAGTTGTTTCTCATATTACAAGGTACGTTAGGATGGACAGATAAAGGGTCGATCATTGACAGGATCTCAAACAGACCAATGAAACAGAGGGCAGGTGTCTTGGATTCAGTTTGTAATGGGATGTTTTTTGGAGATAACTACACCTTCTGACCCGGTTGGTATGACAGGGTGGAGCTCCAAAGAACACGGCAACGACGAAGGTGGTGCTGGACTCAGGGAACAGCTTGTTCTACTTCCACGCTCAGGTTGCCTTTCAGGCTGCAGCAATGCATAGTCCATTGCAGGCAGGATGAGCTCGCCTGAGCCCTCGGTGAAGGCTGCTGCAGATTGTAGAGATGGCTCGCACAAGCTCTCATCGGAGACAGGAGGCTGAGACAACCCTGCAGAGCTCTCAATGGAAGCTGCTGTGGACTGCTGGGAAGGCTCGTATGGGCTCTCAGCAGAGACAGAAAACTGAGATGGCCAGGTAGAACTCCCAGGAGAAGTAGCTGGGGGAGGCTGAGAGAGTTCAGAGCTCTCAGCTGATGAACATGGTGACGGAACAGGTGGGTGAGCAAAGGAGTGAGCTAATGGCTGAGCAGACGACAGAGCTAATGAGTGAACTAGTAACAGAACAGATGCCTGACCTGGTAACAGAGCTGTCGACTGAGCTGAAGACTAAGCTGGTAACAAAACAGGAAACTGAGCTAATAGCTGAGTTAATGACAGAGCTAGGGACTGAAGCAAAGGCTGTAGTGTATGCAGTAATGATGGTTGTAGTAATGGTGGTGATGGTTGTTGAACTAACCTTTCTGAGCTTCTAGGACACGAGGACAGGGGCTGGACCGGCTCGCCAGAGCCTCCAGCAGAAAACAGGAACAGGTGCAGGCACCTGCCGGACACTAGCCACTCCCACCCGAGGAGTAGGTATGGGTGCAGAAGTAAGCTGTGTCGTGGCTGACCTCACCCTGGGGACCAGCACGGGTGCCGGGGCAGACTGGACACCAGCCACTCCCACCCGAGGAGTAGGTATGGGTGCAGAAGTAAGCTGTGTCATGGCTGACCTCACCCTGGGGACCAGCACGGGTGCCGGGGCAGACTGGACACCAGCCACTCCCACCCGAGGAGTAGGTACGGGTGCTGGAGGGTGCTTTTCCTTTGCCTCTTTTCCTTTGCAGGAACACAGAGAGGCAAAGGAGAAGGCAAACAAAGACTTATCCAAAGTGGGTTTTGCATTTTTACCACCAAGATTAACAGTCTTTGAAAAAACAGTCTCTGATTTAACAATCTTTGGAGACACAGTCTCAGAGTTATTCAACTCAGGAATGACTAGGGATGGGTATCGAAAACCGGTTCTTGTTGAGAACCGGTTCCCACTGTTTCAATTCCTTGGAATTGTTTGCCATTTTTGCAAACGATTCCCTTATCGATTCCAGTCGCCCTGAATGACGTCACCACGTTGCGGAGCGTCATTTACCTGGCAGGAAACACGGCGCCTAAGCGGCTCAAACGCTCAAAAGTTTGGTTATACTTTACGAGAACGGATGACAACAGGGCAACTTGCAATACTTGCAAAGTAGATATTTCATTTAAGGGAGGAAACACTACGAATATGCAAAAGCATTTGCTCACAAAACACGCGATGACCTTAAATGAATGTCGTGTTTTTAATTCCGCTCCGGACTCGTGAATCTCAACCCAGCAGCAGCGGTAACGTTTGCACGTCCTCTCCCGTTAATGCGGCAGGTAAATAATCAACTAACAGTGCATATTATGTTAGCGCGATCTGCCTTATTACAAAACCTGCCATTACTGTGCATTTAGGTGACCATGATGAGAGAGACAGACAGAGTCTGGCTGCGTGCTGGCAGTTCTCGCTGCAGTCTACCGGTAGCGTCTCCTTTCAGGCCAGGATAGACGAATGTCACCGAGCAGTGACTAAGTTTGTGGTCAAAGGCTTGCACCCATTTGCCACAGCAGATGCCCCCGATTTTCGGTAAGTGAATGTGTTTAATTGTAGGCAGGGACATTACTGGATATTCTTGTGTAATTGCTACAGAATAATTTATGTTATACTTTGTTATTGCTACAGAAGAATATTTATTTTATTATTTTACATTTACAATTTTTTCCCCGGGGACCCTGTGACACCCCATTGAAGAGCCGTAGGCTGTGGATCTCTTAAGATCTCACTGCTGGGTTTGTAAGGCCATGTTACTCCTAAATTTCTATCTTGTTCAAAGAGAAGATATAAAACAAAGTTCTAAGCTAATCGACCTTAGTGTTCTCCTTTTTTAAAAAAAGAATCGATAAAAAGAATCGATAAAGAATCGAATCGTTAAACAGAATCGAAAATGGAATCGGAATCGTGAAAATCGTATCAATACCCATCCCTAGGAATGACAGTACCAAAATTGACTAAACCTGAACGGACAGAACTTGAACCAACAGTCTTTGCCTTTGACTTTTTTGGAGAGTGATAATGGTCTTTTATCCTTCCCTGCTCAGAGGGAGCAAAAAGGTTTTCCCAGTCCACATCATCATCCAGCAGAGAAACACCAAACCTATCTGTGCTGAGTCTATTGCTTGTTTTGTTTGTGGACTCAGCAGCAGAGTGTGAAAAACAGTCATAATCACCCACCACCAGGAGTTGCTCAGCAGAGTCCGTATGGCGACGGCATGAACGCTGCTTTCTCCGGGAAGTGGAAGCAGGGTAAACAGCTGAGCCTCTGGCGCGCAGAATGGTGACACTGAGGCTGGAGCGTGAACATCCGAAGAAAGGCGGAGAATTCCCACAGCTTGGTGGGGGCTTTCGGTAGCTCCGGGGGACCACTCTGGGGGCCGCCAAGAGCCAGTCGAGTTCCTCTAGAGTGCGCCATGGCCTCAAGTGGCGCTCCTCCTCCAGCTGGGCGATGGCTGCCTCCTGCCGCTCGTACAGCCTGCGGTCTGCTGGGTCCATGTGATTGTCAGAGGGTACTGTCACGGTTTGCAAGACAAACAGAGTGAAGATTGAGAGGGATGGACTCAGGCGTAGACAATGATGCAGGAGAGAATGTTTCAAATTGAAAACGAGCCTTTATTTGTGACTGAAAAGAAACACTACAAAATGCCTGTGAAAGTTCTCAGTCATCCAGGTCATCGTAGTCTAAGGAGCTTGGAAAGAAAAGCGTCTGGACTTCTTGGACTTCCTGGACTTCAAGTTGCTTGAAGACATTTCACCTCTCATCCGAGAAGTCCCAGATTTAAGCCCTGTGGGAGTATCCCCCCAAGAGGGACAGTGGACCCCTGATGATCCTCTACCTAATAACATGAGCCAAGGTGTGAAAACTGGTGTAGGTCACAATCAGCCAAAGTTTTGCATGAGTTCATTGTGAAACCTAGCCCCACCCCATCATGTGATTTCCTGAGGTAACACCGACTGGAAACTACACAGGCGAGATGGAGTACGAGAACCAAAACCTATGAACTAGAGAAACAAAAACAGAAACCATCACAATAGGAATCAGATAACAACAAAGATCAATAATAATACAGAAACCAAAACACTGGGTCACCAACCCAGGACATTGACAGATGAGGACTAAGGCACGCAAGGCTTGAAGATGAGAGTAAAAAAAGGAAAAAAAGAAAAAAAAGAAAAGAAAAAAAAGAGAGTAACTAAAGGAGAAATGTGGAACATAGGTAAGAAAACTAAAGACCAGAAATTATAAATATAACATGAGCAGAAAACAATTAAGAAAACCAAAATCACGAATGATACTAAGTCTGAGAATATTAACAAAATCCAAAAACATATGAACACTGTACAGACCCAGTGCCATGACACTTACCAGGTTACCTCAGGCAAGCATCAACTGTGGTTGTCTTTAAATCTAAGTTAAAGACTTAAGATATTTAAGATATTAAGATATTTTTGTAAAGTTTGTCAAAGCGGCTGACCTCTTAAACTGTGGTTGGAAGATAGGCAATTGTTGTGTTAGTTTAATGCAAACCTTCCCAAAGTGTGGGGCCCGCCCCCTAGGAGGGGCGCAGAGCCATTGCAGGGGGGGCGCGGTATGAAAAAGGGGGGAAAAAAACACTTGGACACTGCTAGAACAAACGCAAAGCAGGAGATGAAGCATTGCTGAATATGTTTCCAAACCAACTTCATTTTAAGCCAAAGACTAGAAAATGTGGTGAAGCAGATCTTACCTTTGGTTTCACCTGCACAAGTGCCGAGGTAGGTCTCCCCTGCAGAATTTGTTTTCCCTTCGTCAGGAGCAGCGCTGGGGGACAAACAGTATCCCACATTCTGGATTTTTAGTTCATTACTTGTTGTAATGACTAACTACTCCTGACATTTTGGAGATGTTAGCTCTTTATACAGTAAAGTTACAGCTGGATAAAAATAATATCAGGCTGATCCTGCCACAATTTGTTCCCCCTTAAAACCACGGACAAACAGTATCCCACAGCTGTTTATGTTTTTATACCCAATTTCCACAGAGAGGCATTTTTTGAAAAATGTATTGATAGCAATGTTGAATAGTATTACACAGGAAAAAACACAACTACATGTAAAATAATCACACTGTGACGCCTCTGCCTTTCTAAATGGAGGGACAGTAACTGCGTGTTTATATGTAAGCGTGTAAAACCTGAAGATAGAGACAAAATACTGTTAATCTGACTAGCTGCCATTCTGCAATTCATCTCATGTAAACAATAACTTGGCGCACAGCGTGACGTGAAAAAAGGCACATACCTTTGACATTGCATGACGAACTCTGTATTCCTCGTCCACATGTAAACGCAAAAAATGAGTTTTAAAAAAGTCTGTTTTCGGTGATTCGAAACACCGTTTACATGTGGACGAAACAGCTGCGTTTTCAAAAATACCCGTGTAGGTGTGGACATCTCGTAAAAGAGTTAGTAGTTTATTTTCTTACTACCTGTAATTTATTGCAGATTACGTGTATTTGCCTAATTGTTTACTAAATGTTTGAGGTGTGAAATAAATCGCAGTGGAGCAAAATATGGGTGTGTGTGGTTAAAGGATGTATTTGTGCGCGTCCGTGTGCGCGCAGGGGGGGGGAACATTTTTCTTGTAAAACAAAGGGGGCCTTGCAAAGAAAGTTTGGGAACCACTGGTTTAATGAATAGTGTGAATGTTTGTAGCACAAATTCATAGGAACCCTTTTATTTAGTTATTAATTTTTATCGATAATTACTTTAGAGAGATTTAGGACATTGCTCTGTAGAATGGAAGATAGATCTTGCGTTTTCTGACATTAAACCTAAGACAAAGAACGTTACTTGTATAAACCCAAAACAGACTTATTTCTTCCACTGAAATCAGAATTTTATATATAGCCATTTTTTGCATTATTTCTGAAAGCTAATTGGTTCATGTTGATGACTGACTGCAGTAGCAAATAATGACCATTTTACTTTTGACTTTTCTATGTCTCAATTTCTCTAGTAGGATCTGAGAGGATTACCAGCTTCTTGTGAAGCCTTGTGAAATGTGCTGACTCCTTTAATTTATTCAGTCTCTTTCTTGTAAAGATGATGCTAATATCAAGACAAACACTGGTCCCCTGCTTTCAAAATCAGCTAGTTCTGATTTTAACAGCTGGCCTTCTGTTCCTTGTCTGGAGCCATTTCACATGATAAAATAAGAGTTTCCGCTTGTCCTTGAGTGGACAAGAGCAAAGTGAGCACTATGAAAGGCCCAGAGAGCTTCCATTTGATGACTGGCAGCCTCAGGTCTTGTATCTGGGTGATACTACGGGCCACTTTAAAAGCCGGCCTTTTTTCCTGCTGCAGAATAACACAGAGAAAAGAAGAGGTGGGACATGAAGAGAGGAGGGGGGATTTAGTGAAAAAACAGGGCCAGGGGGCCTAGCTTTTGAAATAAGACTGCTGCAGATGTCTGAGCAGAAGGATTAGGCTGCAGGCTTTGGCTATATTGTCCAGCTTCACTCGTCTTCAGTTGTGGCCCCTTGTAGCTCCTAGCAGCCTCGGGGTGGTAAGCTGTTGGTCAGAGTGCCAGCTGGCCTCAACGTGTACCCCAACAATGGTCGAGCAAGTCCCACAATTCACTCATCCTCACTCTCTGTAACTCAACACATAGAGTATGTAATGCCACTCAGATAACCATCTTGGTGTTGTTGGTCAGAATGTGTGTCAGTGGGGCCACAATCGTGTGAGAACAACGGGGCTCTACACTCTATGAGGTCCATCAGTTTATTTTCCCCTCTTATCCAGTTCAAGGTCTGGAGTCTATCATAGCTGTCATAGGGCAAGAGGCGCGATACATATTATATACTTCACTTCATTTTTTATTCACTTTATGCAGTCTCTCAATTAAATTTCTCCTCAGGCCATCCTCACATGAACATCTCTTTTACTCCATGAATGCCTTTCTTTCATTAAATCATACATTTAAAAAGTAAGCTCACTCACTCATATCCTTCCTCACACAGAGCCTTCAAAGTCATTTCTACATGGGCCTCTGAGACAGAGGCCTATTTTCTAGTATAATTTCATCGATTATATTTTCTTATCAATCTCCTTGTGTTTCACCTTTTGTCTCCCTGTTTATCCCTGTTTCTCTGTCAAGGTCGTGTGTTTGTGTACTTTCTGTTTTACTTTGGCAGTCTTCCTCAGTCAAACAGCAGCACTCATGCAGTTGTTTTGCCCCCTTAGCTCCAGGTGTTGTGCCAAAAAGTGATCGTCAGGCAGAAAGTGATTGCAGTCCGCGGGAATGCGTGCAGCTGCTTTAAGCTGTAGTGCCCAGATTACTTACGTAGACAGCTACTTCGGTGCAACTGATATAAGATGCGGTAAGCTGAAGACAGCTTCAACAGTCTGTTTGTTGTAAACTAGTAACGCACTGCATTTTCTTGTTAGTAACAGTAACGGCGTTATAGCGACAGAAATAGTAATTAGTTAGATTACTCGTTACTGAAAAAATTAATGCCGTTAGTAACGCCGTTACTTGTAACGTCGTTATTCCCATCACTGGAAATGACAAAGGAGTGGAGGAAAGGCAGACAAGAGGGAGCAAGGGAACATGAAGGAGCACGAGGGAGAAAGAGAGAGAGAGGGGAGACGAGAGAGAGAGGAGACGAGAGAGACCTGACAGACTGAGGAAACATAATCAAACACGAGGTGGGAAACAAAACACAAGAACTCACACAACCTATATAAACACAGACATACAGAGGGCAAAGAAACAAGGGGAAATGCTAAATAATCAATGAACTAAACAGAACAGCCTAGGCAATACAAAAATATATCCCAATTGCTTGACCACGGCAGACCCGGAGAGATTTTTGATCAGCTTTATTAATACACACGGTTGCTGTTACAACACACACAGAGGTGCAGCTCTCCTGCTGCCAGCTCAACATACCAACAGGTGCCTTCCCTGCACGGCACCGCAGGCCACGCCCTGCCATATACCCCCATCGTCTGACTGAGGCCAGGGAGCCATTGGGCTGAAACTACTCCCTTCCCCCCATAAACGGTAGAGAGAAACAGCCCGGACCGTCAGCGTCCCCAGCCCCAGGTCCAGCGACAGGGAGGTGTGAGTTCAGGTGGCCGCCCGCGGATCCAGCGGCGCTGGCAAAGCTGGTCCGGAGGTTGGCTGTATGGCAGGTGGCTCACAGGTGGCTGGGCCGATGTAGGATCAACTTGGCGGGGCCGTCACACAGCTCGCCCTCCATCAAGCAGGCTCCCCTGGCATGGGGACCTCGGGCTTCTCCACCGCTGCCGCTCCCAGCTGAAGCAGCCCCTCCACCTCCTGCAGGCACGGAGCTTCACGTGCCTCCTTCACCACCGGCTGGAACAGCCCATCACACACCTCCAGCGACAGCTTCGCAGGTTCCTCCCACACTCTCCGTGTGCTGACCTCCGGCCCGGGCTGAGCAGGTGGGTGAGCTGGTGGAGAGCCCAGCAGTTGCTCCACAGCCCTCCTCTGGGGAGCAGGGATGGGCGCAAGCCCCCACCGGGCAGAGCTGCTCCCACCCAGCTGGTCGCAACCTGGGGGCCGGCACGGGCGCCGGAACAGTCGGGATCTCCTCCAACCCAGCGCCGTCAGGGAACGCCAGTGGGGGTGGCGGCAGTGTCGGCCAGGACCAGATTAGAGCCGCCAGGTGCTCATCTGCAGGTGGTCCTCAGTCTGGTCCTGCAGCTCTTCCAGCCCACGGAGCCACACTCCCGCCTGCTGCCACTGCGTGGCCGCCAGCTCGTCCAACATTTGCGCCAGCTCCTACCTTTGCTGGCCCAGTCCTGGTTCTGCCTTGTCTTCCCTCCTGGGTTTCGGCACCACTGTGAATGACCACGACAGACCTGGACACATTTTGATGAGCTTTATTAATACACACGGTCAGAGAGCTGCAGCTCTCCCACTGCCAGCTCTACAGACCAACAACAACCCAAACCACAGGACCCAGTGGAATACTTAAGTCTGCAGGGCATGACTGCGGACACCCCGCCACACAGGTCTTGGTAGCCAGGGATCCATCCTCCAGGGCCTCCGCTCCAAGCTGCCACCTGACAAACACTGCACCAGAGCGCCTCCTGCAGGTTGTGGGCCTACAGGAGGATGGGCCCATGTTCCTTTTTCGGGCTGTGCCCGGCCAGGCCCCATGGACTAAAGCCCAGCCAGCAGACACTCGCCCTTGGACAAAAATACCCTTGGAAAAGGGTATTCCTTGGAAAAGCAAGGAATAGGAACAGTTTACAAAACAGTGCAGTCAGACAAGGATGGTTTTCTTGGCAACCATCAAACCCAGACTCATCCATCAAACTGCCAGACGCACAAGCGTCAGCCGTCACTTCAAAGAAGACATCTTCACTGCTCATTCCAGTGCCAATGTGCTTTACGCCACTGCATCCAGCACTTTGCATTCAGCCTGATGATGCAAGGTTTGGACGCAGCTGCTTGGCTGTGGAGACCCATTTCATAAAGCTTTCTACATGCTGTTCTTAAGGTAATCTGAAGGCCACATGAAGTCTGTAGTGACTGAATCTGCCAAAAGCTTTTAACCTCTGCCTTAGCATCCACTGACCCTGCTCTGTGATTTTACGTGGTCTACCACTAAATGGTTGAGTTGCTGTCATTCCCAGTTGTTTCCACTTTGTTATAATATCAGTAAGAATCAGTGTTGGGACTAACGCGTTATTAAGTAACGCGTTACAGTAACTACGTTATTATTGTGGTAACGAGCACGGTAACTAGTTATTATGCCAAAATCAGGAACGCGTTACTCGTTACTGGGATTTAGATAGGGTCGTTACTCGTTACTTCGTGTGGTGGCTATCGCGGAGCTTCCACAGATTCAGTAACATTAGCAAGTGGTGGAGGCCAGCAGGTGGATGAAGGAAAAGGGACGCAGAAGGAAAAGAGACCCGAGGCGGCCGCCGGTCCAAGTGTGAACTGAACTTCAGGTAAGAAGTTATGACCTGCAGTCTCTCTGGGTCAGATATGAACCAAGTTTAGGTGGAGTTTATTTTCGTTATTCTGACTTTTTCCGTACTGCGTGCTAGCTAGCATGACGGAGTTTCTATACAGCTGGGTGGTGCTATGAAGTTAATGATGTTGAACTTTATTTTGTTCATAAGTTATTAGAGTTGCCAACCGTCCCGTCTGGTATTCAGAGAAAATATTACGCGTTTCTTATTGAGGTGAAAAGGAACAGTTTGTCCCGTAATTCAGCTACAATGAAAAAGGCACAAAGCTGGAGTTATTCTGTGTCTTTGCTGCACAGCTGCCTCTTCTTCTCTCATTCTCCCCCTCCCTCTCCCGTTTCTACTTCAATCATGAAACTGATCAATGATCAGCTGATCGGCTCTCTTGTTTGTTTATCGCTCACTTTGCGCCAGAAAGAGGAAACCAGCGGATGTCGCGCTAAACAACAGCAGCACGTTTAAGCTTGATCAGCTGTTGTTAGAATTTATTTAATATTAATTTCTAGTATCAGCTGATGTTTGCTGGAGCCACAGCTGTAAAGCTGCTGGTCATGATATGGTTTGGTTATGCTGGTGAGAGGGAAACATGAAGATGAAACCAGGAGATGTCCTTACTGAATCATCAGAGCTGAACAGGTGATGGAGAAACAGGTTTACCTTTTAGGTGACATGAATGAGTTGAAGGGAAGTTATGAACTGTTTCTGAGAGACAAATAACACCAGGATCCTTTTTTAGGTAGCTGACAGCTGGTAACTGTGCAGGGGCGGGTCTAGCAAAGTGTTGCCAGGGGGGCAGGTAGGGCATTAACAGGGAAAGGGGGGCACAAAGAAATACTTTTCTTTCTTATTCTCATTTAAAATGTCTAGCTTTTAAAAAATAATTATCTGAATCTTACAACAAACGATTGATAGATTGATGCATATATACCATCAGAACAGTGTACATCACTGTCACAACAGTGTTTGTTTTCATTCAAAGGCTTTATGATTTTTCCTATAATGGTGGGCCGGTCTCTAGTCAAAATGCCCGGGCCAATTTTCTGTCCCAGTCCAGCCCTGTATGCAGCTCATCTGCAGTCTGGTGTTACCTACATCTTCCTATTCAGAAGGCAGAATTTCCGAGTTCTGAGTACAATCGAAAGCACCACGACTGCAGTTTTTGTGTTGGATGTAAAAGGCGCACATGACGCTGTGACGTAGGCTAGAATCATGGCAGCAGTCAATGACGGTCCAGGCGTGGGATTTCTCTCGTGGAAATATGCACATTATCTTTTCCTTTCTATTGGTAGGTGGCACAGTGCACTTGTGGCAAGTAAGCAAGCTAGAAGACTGGCAAAGTTATGGAAGCAACACATTAACAAGAGAATTCTGAGTAAAACCAAAGTTACTTTCCCTAGTAACTAGTTACTTTGAAAGTAACGAGTAACTTGAAGTAACTGAGTTACTTTTGAGAGAAGTAACTAGTAATGTAACTAAGTTACTATTTTAAAGTAACTTACCCAACACTGGTAAGAATGGACTGTGGAATATTTAGTACTGAGGAAATTATATGACTTTTGCACAGGTGGCATTCTATCATGCTGGAATTCCCTTAGCTCCCAAAAGCTTTTTGTAGAAGCAGTCTGCATGCCTAGGTGCTTGATTTTTTTAAGACTTTTTATACACCATATTGTAATATCATAAATAGCTATATATATTTTTTATGACCACAGGCTGTAGGCCAGCAATACAACAACCACAACTTAAATTATACTCTGCTTTATCATCTGTTTTTGTTTAAGTACAACTATTTTTTATTAAAGTAATATCATTCTTTTAGACTTAAATTGACTAAAACTGCAAAATCAGTAACAAATCTTTTCTGATGTCAATAATCAAGTGAACAGTAGTGTAATTTTTCAATAGAGTATCCAATCAAGAAACTTAACTTACTGAAAAAGGTTCAGCTGATCCCAAATGCTGCAGCAATAGTACTGACAGGGACTAGAAACACATTTCATTGCAATGTTGACCCTGTGCTAACTTGCATATGACAAATAAAACTGAAAACTGAAAAAGAGCATATATTTCTTCCGTATTGGCTTTTCTTGATTGGATCTGTAGATTTGATTCTCCAGAATCAAATTTTAAATCCTTCTTCTCATATAACATAATCATTAGTTATAATTAATCACTGGCTCTCTTTCACAGTGTCTTTTGTCCTCTCTTCCTCCCCTCACCATCAGTCAGTCATGACAGAGGGCTGCCCCTCCCTGAGCCTGATTCTGCTGAAGAATTCTTCCGGTTAAAATGGAGCATTTCCTTCCCACTGTTGCTAAGTGCTTTCTGTATTATCGTAGGGTCTTTACCTTACAACATAAAATGCCTTGAATTGACTGTTGTTGTGTTTTGATGTTATAAAGGTTCCTTTTTACTTGGCATGAGAATGAAAGGAGGGCAAGGCATTTCTACACTGGTCTCACTTTTCAGGCTGCTAATTTTTTACATACAGTCTAGATTTATACAATTTTGTTTTTGTTTTTTTAAATCACTTCCTGGTCCTCACATTTCATCTTAATACATCACTGAAAGAAAAAGAGGGAAAGAGGGGAGGCACGTATTCTGAGAGTGAATTGTGGACAAGAATGCCATTGAATTTGGGTGTTTTTTCATGCACCAGCCTCTTTTGTGTGCAGGCTAAGGAAGTCTATTGTGTGGGCAGACACTCTGGGAAAAAGGCGAGCTTGGAGCTGTTGTCTGCTGGTGCTTCTGCAGCGCTCAGGCCCTGAAAGGATCTGAATGAATCTTTGCCATTGGAAGCAGCCGGCCCATAACCAAGAGACAATACCACCAGAAAACTTTGAAGACCAGCAACAATTAAAAATGCTTCACTATATTAATTATGCATTCATGCTTTTGTCTTCATTCTTTTTTTTTCCTTTGGGAGACCAGAATAGGGGCGCTGTAAGGTTTAACATTCAACAGGTCTGAGTCTGAGAGAGCTTACAGTGAAGAAATTACACATGCAAACTGTGCTTCAAATGCTTCAGTTGAAAATTCAGTGAGAAAGAAAATTATGTTGCAGGATGCGAATTTCAAGTGATTATACTATGATGTTCACCTAATAAAATCAAGCTTCAGTAAAAACACAACAAAACAGGAGTGAAAAACAAAGATCAAGAAAGTTTGGTTCAGCTTCATCTTGCAGAGCATGTTGCTAGGAAACTCTGAGTTACAGCTTGGAGTTCCACTTTGCAGACTCTTTTTCTTTAGGGCCTTTCTACACTCTCCTTCTTGGTTGCCTGCAGAACACACATAAAGCAACTTTCTGAAAGCACTGAGGTGAAGTTCTACTGGCTGGCAGTCCTGTCAGGTGGCTCTGTTGTGCTCAAACATGCCAACACATAGCTCCATTTTCACCATTGGGAAGTTTTGTTTAGAAACAGCTTTGAAAAATCATTCTGTCATACTGAAAACTGAAGGACATGAAATCACAGTCACCCCCTGGTGGTCAAGATTTCTCTTTACTGGTGATTGTTGCATTTTATATACCCAAATTTCAGGTGGCACACTGGGCATCTCTAAGATATAAAAAAAATATTCAAGGATAATATTTAATCACTGAAACAAAAATTTTCTATTCAGAATACAAGTCAATAACTGTAATTTGACATCTTAATCAAAGAATTATCCAAAGGTTGGATGTATGTTACATTTTTTTCTGCCTTTCTGTAAAAGAGAACTCAATTGTATTGTAAAAGAGAATTCATGGATAGCATCAATAATTATATTTCAGTGTTAAAAATACATTTTAGATTAATGAGCTTGCGTTTACTGGAGGATTACCTTTTACAAAAACTGAGTGGGTTGTCCCCATGAAAAACATATTATACCTTTTCTGCTGATGCTAAAAAGCTTATTATCCCATGGATCTTCCTTTGAGCTTTTGGTTACACAGGAGACGACACATCATGGTAATTGCTGCAACAGTAGAGTAACAGCTTTTGGTGGAGGCAGTATGATGGTGTGGGGTCGGATCTCACTCACTTGAAAAACAAGGCTTGTCATCATTGGAGGTAATCTCAGTACAGAGAGATCTTAAGATGACATTCTGCAAACCAGTGGCAATCTCGAGATACTTGGTTTGGTCTGGGACCAAACTCCTTGTAGGATCAGTTTGGGCATGCTGTTCATGCCAGTGTGACCAACACAGCCACACTTGGTTACTTGATGAAAAATTGTATGCGATTCCACAGCAGTGTGTGACAAAGCTAGTTACCAGCCATGGAGCTACCAGGCTTCCTGTCATGGTCCAAGGTTTTTCTGGGTATTTTTGCTGTCTTTTCTCACTCCTCGCCACCAGGGCACAGTCAGAGTCTCGTCCTCGCCTCAGTCCTCACCTGTGCAGCATCACTCACCTGCCATCCATCACGTGTGATTACTTTTGTCCTACTTAAGGCCTGATTCTTTGCTGAATCGTTTTGCTAACCGTGGTATTCCTCTGTTTGTTGTCAGATTGTGTGTTCATCAACCCCTGTGAATCTCCCCCTGCGCTTCTCTACCCAGGTTTCAGGTTTTTCTAGTTCTTGCTCTCAGGTTTCAGGTTTTGTGTTTAGCTTTTCCAGGTGAGGTTTGTCTTTGTATTTTTCAATTCCCCGTTTGCCTCTTGTTTTGTAGTGTTTGTGCAGCCAATTCACTAGCTGGGCCCACATCCTCATTTTATGTTAGACAGCGTTTTAGTAGGGTTAGGTTAAAGGTGAATGGCTTGGACATGAATTGAGCAGCAGTTTGGGGAAGGCCTCGAAGGAGACTGGCGACGACTCCCAGGCCTGGCAGATCCCCATGCACTAAATAGAAGTGAAGAAGTTAAAGAATTGAAAAGGGGAGGGAGGGTGGGGCACGTAAGTGAGAATGAACAGCTTGTAGGACTGGGGGAAGCTATATAGATGAGAACCGGAAGGAGCGTGTTTGGAGGAGTGGACCCGCTCCTGAAATTCCGATACTTAAGCTCCAACAATAAAGGCTCGCGTGTTGTTAAACAGCAGACACACAAAACAGTTCCGTTTTGTGTGTCTGCATTTGGGTCCGCTCTCTTTCATCTCCAGTGGTAGTGCACAATGAAATCTTCCCCCAAGGTTATATATTAATTGAGGAGTTATCTTAGCCAAAAATGAACATCAAGTTGAAGGATCACCATTTTCACACACTGGAGGTGACACAGTACACATTACAAAGGCAGGAATACGACAGATATAATTGGACTAACAGTCAGAACGAAAAGGACCCAGAAATGCACAGCTAGATGATTTTGGTCATGAGATTAGTCAAATTTAAATTGGGCAAGGGTTTAGATTTTTCCAGAACCCAGCATTTATTCATCCCTTCTTATAGATAATTTACCTCAGACACTCATCATTGTCATCATAGATTGATCAGCATTTCATGGCAGCCATATACCAACCTTATTTCCAGTGATGGTTTTCTCCTAAAAACTCCACAGTAAACCATGCCATTTCCTTTGTAAAACTCACTGGCAGAGGTGCCTGGCTTTCAAAAGCTGACATTAGAAGTGCTTTCAAAGTCCTGCTAAGTCACCCTGACTTCTGGTGCTTGTTTGGAGTCAAGTAGAAGGATGCCTATTATTTAGCATTTTGGCTAACTTTTGATTGCACAAGCAGCCCTAAACTGTTTGACTCACTCTCTGAAGCCTTGTGTTGAGCTCTCTCCAATAACCATTGACTGCCCATCTGACTGGTCCATCTTCTTGATGATTTTCTGGTCACATCTCCTCCCACATCACCTCCGACTCCCAGGTTATCTACCATGAAGTCAGTTTTCAATGAACCTGGTGTCCATTTTGATATAAGAGAAAACAGAGCGCCCTTCTACATCCCTGGAGGTCTTTGGCATAACCCTTGCCACCATGCAGTTCCAAGCTTCACTGCCCATCAAAAATCTCAATCACATTAATCCTCTCCTTCAAAACATTCTCCTTGCTCCCTCTTGTTCTAAAAGACAGTTGCTCTGAACTGTAGCTTTGACAACTTCTCATCACCGACTGAATGGGATCACTTTCTTGTATGATGATCAGCTACCCCACCCTGATGACGTTCATCTCTACACAGATGTTGCTCCTTCTGCTGACTTTGAGTGTTATTATTGCCAACGGTGGTTCTCTGCAGCAATTTCTCCTTGATTTTTCCAGTTCCAGTAGTTATTGCAGGCTTATTATTGGGCCATGAATGGTCAAAAAGACCATTTTCATCCACTCTGACAACTTGCTGTAGTATACATAATTAACAAACGCTGAAGCAATTCCCCTTCTATCATGCCTTTTGTGCGTCATCTCACATGGCTGTCAGTCACTCACCAGTTTTTACTCAGAGCAGAAGATATCCCAGACCATTATAATGCCATTGCTAACTCCCTGTGTTGTCTTGACCGTTAAACATTCAGAGCCTTTGCCCCTCATGCAGAGGTGCCCTGACACCAGTTCCTCTATTTTCAGCCACAACATTCGAGATCTAAACCCTAGCATTGCAGAACTCATCCACCTTTCCCAAGAAGATTTTATTGACAGACTCTTACCGGGCAATCTGACCAGCTACTGGGCTGATTGGATTACATTTCATTCATTCCACAACATTGGTACCATGTATCATTTGCACATTGATTACTGTCCTTTAAAATCCCCACAATCAAAGCACATCTCAGCAGGATCCATTTCTTTGCCAAAATGTTCACAGGTTCCCCTCGCTTAACCTCAACATTATCTCAGCTGTCACAGTTCATCAAAGGTCTTTGACACAGGCACCCATTCAACCCCACAACATCTGCCCCTAAATCTGGATCTTTTATCCTTCTGCATTTTCACACCCAGGCAGAAGTATGGTCACTACTACCTGCCACGTTGCTACCAGAGCCTGGTTTCTGTCATGGTTCTCAAGATCTGGAGAGGTTGTGGTGTGTGTGTGTGTTTTTTGTCTTCGCCTCTCCCACCAGGGCGGAACTGGACCATGATTCCCTGCCTCTGAACACACACCTGTGGCTCATTCACACTGATCCTGGCAGACTACTTAAGATGGCAAGAGAGACTGCTTCCTCGCTGGATCGTTACATTACCTAGCATCAGTGTAGCCTAGCCTTTGGAAGTATTCCTTGTGATCACCCAGAGTTTCCTCCTAATGTTGTTTTTCTCTGTGTACAGGCCTTCTAGATTCCCTGCCCGTCTTCCCTGCCGTCTGGATTTCTGTGGATGTGTGTGAGTGGAGTGAGCGTGAGCATTTTGGAGTGGACATTCAGAGTGAGTTGTGGATTAAGTTGGAGAGGAGTGTATGTACCCCGCCTTGGACCGTCCCCTTGGACCCCCCTCCACCCCCTGGAGCCCCGTGTTATCTGTCTCACTGTATATATGTAGATATTCTCACTTGGTGCCACACTGTAAATAAACCCTCACCTTCTCTCTAAACTTCAGAGTCCTGCGAGTGAGTCCTCCACCTAATAATCTGTGACAGATTCTTTCACATTTTCATCAAGTTCTCTCATTTTTCTGAATTTCTCGTAATCTTTTGTCTGGCCATTCCTTCCACATTCGTGCGGCAGCATCCACTTCTCGCAAAAGAATCCCTGACCGCTTAATCAAGCTCATGGGCCACTGGTCATCATAAGCCTACCAGTTATACATTTGCAAAAATCTCCAAGACCTCTGCCATGCTCAATCAGTACTACTTCTAGGGGATGTTTTGATGCATGCTCAATCACCCAGCTAAGGATATCCCAAAAAGCTGATTCTGTCCATCTGGACGTAGCGTTTTCAGTGTGTACTGAAAATTTCTTTAGTTGATGTATTAATCACATCACTTTAGTAATAGTAGTAACCCTTTCTGTACTCAGTATAGAAAGCTCACTCTTGACATCAGTTGTATGCATGTGGAATGTGATCACAAGTGGGCCCAAGTTTTATTGCAGCTTCACAGCAGACTCATTTTCCTCTTGAAGGCTGTAGACATCCTGTTGCAGAGGAGATGACAGTTGGTCGGAACTTTTCCTAGACTGAAGAGATAAGGATCTGCTAATAATTGATCTGCTGTGGAATGTTCTTTGTTTGGGAGGTATAAAAGGGTTCAGGGTGATGTCTTTCCCTCAGAAAAATGGGTTAGGTGTGTGATCTAAACAATTTCAGTGTTTTCAAGCTCACCTGTTGGTTGCAGTTTTATTCAAGAATTTCCATAACACGTGAAATGAGAAATTTTTCATCACTCATCCAAGTGTCTTTTTCATTCAAGGATATGCACATCCTCATTATTGAAAGCATGGCCACTGATCTGTAGGTGTGAATAGACAGCAGAGTCTGTTGAGTTATGCCATCTGCTTAGCCAGTGGATATTTGGTTTCCTCTATGTGTAAATCATGGTAATTGTCCTGGCACTTAACAGCATACACTATATTACTCTGTTTGTGTTGGCTGAACCAATCCTTGGGGCTGGACCTATTTTTGGCATAGTGTTTTTTGGGGTTTAAAACCCACAGAGAAGCAGTGTTTAAAGAAAATGCGTCTCTACTGTTCCAATACTCCTGACACATACAGGTTTACTAAGGGTTTTTGCTAAGACAGCAGTTGTCCTTCTCTCCTGTATCAGTTGGAGCTTTCTTTAGGTGCGTTCCCAGCTTTGATAAATGTCCAGCTGGGATAACCACATTCACTCAGGACCTTCTCGATATGATGTTCTTGAAGATCAGTGGTCGTGACAATTTGCATATTAATGATCAAGAAACGGACCTCACAGCCCATTGTTCTTCAGTGGAGCTAGTTTCAGTCATTATTCAAATGTGCTGTTTATAAGCGTGGGGAAACCTGCAGTCAGCTGACACCAAAGAAGTCCCTTGGATGAGTGACAAAATGTTTCTCCCACTGAAAACTTTACGTCCAGATGAACAGAATCAACTTTTTGGGTACTTCTAGAGGATGCTTCTCTCTTGTGATCTGCCTGCACCTGGAGCTACTGCCAGTCCCCTTTGAGCCTGTAAACGACCACGGCAGACCCAGTGGCATTTTGCTGCTTTTATTAATCCCTACACGGTTACTGTACATTCGCACTCAGAGCTGCAGCTCTCCCGCTTCCAGCTCAACATAACACCAACAACCCAACCACAGGACCCAGTACAATATTTAATTCGGCGGGGCGTGATTGCGGATGCCGTGCAGGTGCGTCCGCCTCCTCTGCACGGTACCGCAGGCCACGCCCCGCCACAGAGCCCTTTCCCCAAACTGCAGCATCAGTTCATGATTCTCCATTCACCATTTTCAAATCTAAATAAGGATGTGGTCTCAGCTAATAAATTTTCCTTTTATTGCTTGGGAACTTCCATTCTCAAAAGAATTACATGGTTATCTTAGGGTTAAATAATTATGCTTTTTGGGGTGGGAGATGGGTAAATGTACAGAAGTTCAAATTTACAACAAATCTCAACTCCCCAGCAGAAAATAAACAAACAAAAAAAACTGAACTTTCCAACCTTCCTGCCCCCAGTCACTTTCATTCAAACAGTTATGGTGCTGTGAAGCTATGTGAAGTTATATGTTCACTTATGGCTTTTATTTACACAAAGATTTGGTTTTTCGTATCAATTTGCTGCTGCAATTTTTCTCCACAAAACAGATAAATCCCAGCAGTTATGCCAATGTTCAAAACAGGTCAGATTTCTTGTCTGTTGGCAGAACCATATGTTTCAAATACAAGCTGGGTTATTGATTGCAAAGCTCATTGTTGCTGCAGGAGATGTTATGAGGAAAATCAGAGATTGTGTAGTTGGAGTGAATGCAGAAGTACCTCAACACGTTTCTGCCTCTTTAATAAAGTCATCTGTGACCTAGGCTAGCACAAAATAGAAAGTTTTTCCATTGTGTGTCTGATAATGTGTGTGGTGGTCCCAGCCAATACATAACATATCAGCCCTCTTCTCTCCTAAAAAGGATCTTGTTGTCAGTTAAGAGACCACTTAGCGCTCTTATAATCTCATCAGAGTGCAGATAAAAGCAGATCAGACCTGCTGTTTTCTGAAGCCTCCTTCACTGGAGAGGCTGGAGAGGAGCGTTTTGTTTGCCTGTTGGTATGCAGAGAGCAACCGAGGTGCACAAAAACGCTGGTAATAACAGTACATCTTTGTAAAGGTTCAAAGGCTGCCAAACAACCAGTCAACCCAACCAACTAACTGAGATTCAAATCTGTTGCAACAATGGCAGACAAACATCAAAGTTGAAGGCAGAGCAAAGTGGCCAGTTCCCATCACCTAAATCAATAAAGACTGGGCACAAAGTAAACACAAAGTAAACAGAGGAAGCCACATTCACATGTTACTAACTGCTTGTTTGGAGTCAGGATGAAATGTATTTAATCAAACGCTTAGTAACTGTTTCGTGTAGGGCCTTGGATGGGCTTGGCTGACTTAGGGTGGCTGTAGCTCAGGAGGTAGAGCAGGTCATTAACAAATCTTTGGTGATTGGTGGTTCTATCACTGGCTGCTCCAGTCTGAATTCAAAATATCCAGATTAACCAGTCTAAAAGCAGAAAGAAAAAAATTAAACACAGAGAGTGAGAACAAAACATGGGATACAGAAGAGCTGCCTCAGGAAGTGTGATAGCAATGGCACAGATTAGAGGATGGAAGGGTAATAACCCATTTAATCTTGAAATAATGATAAGAAGTAAACTCACACAGAAACTTCATATTATATGTGTAATTATATGGACATGATCTGCAACAATGCTTAGGAAGATGCATCTCAGAGTAGCATCCACATGGATGGCAGAACCCAAGGTTTCAAGCAAAACAATGACCCAACATGAGACTGACTTCTGTAAAAAAAAAATATGTGATTCATCAGACCAGACCACCTACTTCCACTGCTCTGTGGTTCAGTTCTGGTGCACAGGAAGAGGAACCCCCACACCGTCAATAACAATGTGCCAGAGGGACCAAGGTTTGGCAAGCCCCAGACCCAGGCCAAGACACACACACACATCCCAGATCACCGGCCCCAGACAAGTAGTAGGAAACGGGGATGTAAGAAGACCCGCCTGCTCCCCTTACTGCTTATCAGTGTTAAATGTGAGTGTATGAGGTATAAAAAGTGAGAGGTGAAAACTAGAGTACCATTCAAACTAAGGGGACAGATGCAACACAAACACTAAAGCCCTGTGTATTTTGACTACTATATTTCTTTATGGGACAATTGTGTGTGTGTGTGTGTGTGTGTGTGTGTGTGTGTGTGTGTGGGTGTGTGTGTGTGTGTGTGTGTGTGTGTGTGTGTGTGTGTGTGTGGTGAGAGAGAGAGAGAGAGAGAGAGAGAGAGAGAGAAAGAGAGAGAGAGAGATTAGTTGACCTCACAAACACTTGTGATTTTGGCCTGGCAAAATCAAAAGATCAAAATCTACAGGATGCTGCAAGTTCTAAGTACATTCTCCACATTTCATTTGTTTAAATGTAAACATATGAGCTCTAACACTGAGTGTGCTCTGGTTTAAACTTTACCTCTGCGATAAAGCATTATTTTCAATACTGTAGTTCAAGGAGGATCACTACCTTTTAACCTGCATTTAGACTGCTACCAGCCACCGACCGACTTTTTCAAATGTAGTGTGAAACAAAGAATGACTGATCCCTCAGTTAGGAAAGGCTGGGGTAGGGGGGTTTACACAGTGAGTGGGGTTATACAGAAGGGGGGAGTATAATGACACCCAGTCTGGTTTGTGTGGCATGACCTCATTACCTCAATCCATGTATTCACTGTAATTCAACTTCTGCTGTTGTTTGTCATTTTTAAAGCAATTACAATTAAAATTCATTTAGGGAAGATTGCCTTTTCCCTTTCTGCCTCCTCAAGAAATATTTTCTAGCACCATCTTATTTTCTTCCTTTGTCATCATTACAAATGTAATGTAGAATGAAACAGTTAAGACTGTGAACTAATCCAGGTGGACAAACAGTATTGACCTGAATTAACCTGAGGTTAGGTGGAGGGGCAGAACAGTACAATGCTTGGGTGAATTTCTACGCAATAGTAAAGCTTAAATACACATCAATAAAAACTGGATGAGCTTATCTGATGTCCTAAAAAAAAGGACTGGAGAACCTTCTCTCAAGAGATTCATTCAGTGACTGGTGCTTTTTCCCATGTAACATCATCTGTGGGTGGAACATTCCAGTAAATATGAAAAAAAAAAGAAAGCTCGAACAGATGACCTGGTCTGATTCAATCCCTAGACATCCCTAGACATACCTACCTTCTACCTCACCCAGGTCTAGGTTGTGGGGCCGCAGTTTAAGCAGAGATGCCCGATGTTTAGCCTCTGCTTGATGAAACCAACCGGACCACATCACCTGCAAAAAGCAGTTTCTGTTTCAGTAGTCTCAGACTGAAGAAAAAACCTGACAGAAGACATTCCTGTTGCAGTCCAGTACCTACATGGTACACCAGTTTGACTCATCTGGGAATGCGACATAAAAAGATCTTGTATAAATCACCTTTTTTGAGTCAAGTCATCAAGTGAATGCAGAAACAGATCTTTATAATCTAACTTTGTGCTTTCCTGTAAATTCACCGCAATACTGCAGGCTAAGGTTATTACTTACATACTTCATTTTGTTTTGCAGGACTTTTCACAATATAAAAAACAGATTGCAAATTAAAATTTCCAGTTCATTGAATGCCACTGAGCAGTCTTTACCTTTAAATAGAATCTCTCTTCTTCCTCTCCTGTATGGTCTTTCTTACATCTTTTTCCATCTCTGAATGCACTATCTTGCTCGCTTTTCTCTTCCCGGAAAATACAGCAGCTGTACCTTTTGCTGACATACACACTGTGTGACAAAAAGTTTGTGTGTTTGCTGATATTTGTTAGGCTGGCTCACTTTGGAGGGGAAAAATCACTCCCATCAAATCCAGATTGCAGGAAAGTCACTGAAAAAGCACCCAAAAAATCCCTGAATGGTTGCTCTGCGGGGGTACAACTAATTTTATTAGCCTCCTTGGAAACATTCAGCCTAAGAAATGGAAAGAAGGTTCTGCATAAATCAAAGGTAATCCAGAGTAAATTATGCAAATATATTCAATGAGATAAAGAGGGGGTAGTGTGCTCATTTGTTGTGAGGTTAAAAAAAACAGTCAGTGGTTGAAACTGAATTGAGAAAACTTAAATGCTTGTAGGGGCTCAGCATTTTAGGAAACAACAAAGGGGTGTTGCATCGATTTTAACTCACTGAGACAATAACAAAAGAAAATCTGGTGAGAAAAAGCATACATGACAGGTGGGGTTTGTTGAAGTTATCCCACCTCTTTCTTTTCTTTTCTTTTTTTACACACATCCAGCAGTTTCAGTTCATTTCAAACAAAACTAACAATGCTTAGATTGTTTATGAGCTTTGTTAACTGAATAAAGTACATTTAAAAGTTCGATATAATTTATTTATTAAATATCGTTGTTATATTGCAGCTTCAATAATGATCATTAATCTTTTTTTTTAACTTCAGGTCAGCTTTCTTTCTTTCTGAGTTAACTTCAATAATTACTTCCTCCAAACCATCAACGTGTCTTTTAGACCCCATTCCTACAAAACTGCTCAAAGAAGTCCTGCCATTAATTAATTCTTCGATCTTAAATATGATCAACCTATCTCTAATGATCGGCTATGTACCACAGGCCTTCAAGCTGGCTGTAGTTAAACCTTTACTCAAAAAGCCATCTCTAGACCCAGCAGTCTTAGCTAATTATAGGCCAATCTCCAACCTTCCTTTCATATCAAAAATCCTTGAAAGAGTAGTTGTCAAACAGCTAACAGATCATCTGCAGAGGAATGGTTTATTTGAAGAGTTTCAGTCAGGTTTCAGAGCTCAGCACAGCACAGAAACAGCTTTAGTGAAGGTTACAAATGATCTTCTTATGGCCTCTGACAGTGGACTCATCTCTGTGCTTGTCCTGCTAGACCTTAGTGCAGCATTCGATACTGTCGACCATAATATCCTATTAGAGCGATTAGAACATGCTGTAGGTATTACAGGTACTGCACTGCAGTGGTTTGTATCATATCTATCTAATAGACTCCAGTTTGTGCATGTAAATGGAGAGTCCTCTTCACACACTGAGGTTAATTATGGAGTTCCACAGGGTTCAGTGCTAGGACCAATTCTGTTTACATTATACATGCTTCCCTTAGGCAGCATCATTAGAAGACATAGCATACATTTTCACTGCTATGCAGATGACACCCAGCTCTATCTGTCCATGAAGCCAGATAACACACACCAATTAGTTAAACTGCAGGAATGTCTTAAAGACATAAAGACCTGGATGGCCGCTAACTTTCTGCTTCTTAATTCAGATAAAACTGAGGTTATTGTACTCGGCCCTGAAAATCTTAGAAATATGGTATCTAACCAGATTCTTACTCTGGATGGCATTACCTTGGCCTCCAGTAACGCTGTGAGGAACCTTGGAGTCATTTTTGACCAGGACATGTCCTTCAACGCACATATTAAACAAATATGTAAGACTGCTTTCTTCCATTTGCGCAACATCTCTAAAATTAGAAATATCCTGTCTCAGAGTGACGCTGAAAAACTAGTTCATGCATTTATTACTTCCAGGCTGGACGACTGTAATTCATTATTATCAGGATGTCCAAAAACTCGCTGAAAAGCCTTCAGCTAATCCAAAATGCTGCAGCAAGAGTCCTGACAGGGACTAGAAAGAGAGAGCAGATTTCTCCTGTTTTGGCTTCCCTTCATTGGCTTCCTGTTAAATCCAGAATTGAATTCAAAATCCTGCTCCTCACATACAAGGTCTTAAATAATCAGGCCCCATCTTATCTTAATGACCTTGTAGTACCATATCACCCTATTAGAGCACTTCGCTCTCGCTCTGCAGGCCTACTTGTTGTTCCTAGAGTATTTAAAAGTAGAATGGGAGGCAGAGCCTTCAGTTTTCAGGCCCCTCTTCTGTGGAACCAGCTTCCAGTTTGGATTCGGGAGACAGACACTATCTCTACTTTTAAGATTAGGCTTAAAACTTTCCTTTTTGCTAAAGCATATAGTTAGGGCTGGACCAGGTGACCCTGAATCCTCCCTTAGTTATGCTGCAATAGACGTAGGCTGCCGGGGGATTCCCATGATGCATTGAGTTTTTCCTTTCCAGTCACCTTTCTCACTCACTATGTATTAACAGACCTCTCTGCATTGAATCATATCTGTTATTAACCTCTGTCTCTCTTCCACAGCATGTCTTTATCCTGTCTTCCTTCTCTCACCCCAACCGGTCGCAGCAGATGGCCGCCCCTCCCTGAGCCTGGTTCTGCCGGAGGTTTCTTCCTGTTAAAAGGGAGTTTTTCCTTCCCACTGTTGCCAAAGTGCTTGCTCATAGGGGGTCATATGATTGTTGGGTTTTTCTCTGTATCTATGAAGCGCCTTGAGACGACTTATGTTGTGATTTGGTGCTATATAAATAAAATTGAATTGAATTTACCTGACATCGGAAAAATACTTCAACTTTCTATTTATGATACAACATTAATGTGACAAATCATTACTACCAGAACTTTTCTGGCACTACACTGTAAATGCCCAAGTCAACTACACGGAAGAGTTACATGTGGTAGTTCATTTAAGCTAGCTAGCTGATTCAGCTTTGCTTTAATGTTTAACAATTTCTTGTTCTTCATTAAAGGATAATGCCAGTTTCTGAAATTTGTTCTGGAATTGTTATTTACATCTTTCAAAGTTTAACAGAATTTATATTCTAGTTCCCAAGTATGTTATTTTCTAGTATCTAGTTTGGTATTCATAGTTCTTGATTTCTGGTTTATTTATGTTTGCTCCCATTGAGTCTAGCCTGCCTCTGTCTCATCTCTGTCTCCTGTCATTAGTGTCCCAATTTTTCTGTACCCTCAATCTCCCCAGTAATGTACCCATGTCTGTCTGGTCTATCTGAGTTCTATCTCTGCAAATGCATTTGTAGTCCTGTCCCTCTGTTTTCTCCCTGCCTGTTTCCATGTTCATCTCTCTGTGTTTTGTCCCTTTGTCCCCTCAGCCTGTCATGTTTCCATGTCTGTCTATCTCGATTTCCTGTGTCAGTTTCACGTGTAGTAGTCTGAGTATGAGTTTGAGAGCAGAGAGCATTGGAGAGGAGAGCGTGGGAGTATAGCCAGCGAGACTCGAGTTGGGCCTGGTAGAGTATGAAGCTTGAAATTTGAATGTTGCTAAAAGGGAGTTTTTCCTTCCCACTATTGCCAGGTCCTTGCTCATACGGGGTTGTGTGATTGTTGGGAATCTTCTCTTTTATTCAACGGTCAATATAGAGGGTGTAGAGGTGAATGTTGTTGTGATTTGGCACTATATAAATAAAAATAAACAAGTTGAAATAAACAAAAAATGGGCTACACACAGTTCTGTATTTTCAGAGTGAATTGGGATTTCTTTGTCATGCTAATGTTTTGGTCTCCATTTCAGTGCAAGGTGGAAGCATAATTCAGCAGTCAGAGGGACAGCAGCCCTGAGAACTCCGCCATCACACGATCAGCCATTCCAGTCAATTACTTATCACATTGTGTAAATGATTCTGTACCACTAAGTAACCACAAAGGTGGAATATGATTCACTTTGCTCGTTCATTTACCCTTGCTTTCACAGCACAGGCCTTTGTCTTTCAGACAAAGCTGCTCAGTTCAGCAAACTTCCAGCTGGCTCTAAACACACTACGGTCCCAGCGTATTATTGTGTAAAACAAGAGAGACACGATTAAATCCTGGCCTTGCCCTTAAACCCTGTGCTCAAACCCTCCACTGCATCCTTCATGCAATGGAGCCACTGCACTACTGCGTGGTCTGAACAGAGGGTGAATAATCATCCCAGAAGGTAATAGTGGAGAGAGTCAACAGTCTGCTGAATGGCCTGGCACTTCTCCACAGTGCTGTAGTGAGCATCTTGCTCGGACAGCTTACGAGTGATGTACAAAATCAGGCAGTTGATCCTTTTACCCGCTAGAACAAAATAGCCTTCTGCTTGAAGTTTTTCCTTCCCAGTGTTGCCAAGTCCTTGCTCATTTGTCTGCAAAACAGAAGAGAGAGAAAAGTGTGATGGAGGTTTGTGTCTCCTGAATCCAAAGAGGGAGCTAGTTTCACATAAGAGGGGCCTGAAAGGTAAAAGCTCTGCTTCCTATTTTACTACTTATTGTAGGAACCACTACAGGTCAAATGTACAAGGCAGCAGCCTAAGAGAGCAAAGTGCTCTATTGCGGGGATATAGTACTCTGAGCTCTGATGACGATGAATGGATTATGACACCATCCAGGTAACCAATCACAGCTTAGCATCCCTCTGGCAGGTCCAACCTAACATCAACACCCTGGTCGGACAAACTGGATTTAACAACATGTAGGATTCCAGCAGCTGTGCTGCAAAGTAGGTTGATCTGGTGGCGATTAGTTAACTACAACACTTCAACAGCTGATTTAAGAAGCCTTATTAAAAAGGAAATAAGGAAGGAACAGGTGAGGTGAGGAAAGCAGAGAAGGCGTTTCCTACTGTTGCTACTGCAGCAAACACAGAGCATGAGATAGCCAATAGCTTAGATAGAAACTCAGGTGAATCAGAGGCTCTTGGTGCTTCTAAAGTGTTTACTGTTACATGTTACTGCTGTAACATGTTACTGCTGTAGTTCATCGGGAAACTAGCGGATGATACCGTGGAGACAAAGACTATCACAACGTTTCCCAACCAGAAGCCGTG
>NW_024582878.1:193064-200466 GCF_018398535.1 Haplochromis burtoni | reverse complement strand
GGTGGATAAAACCATCCGCGACGCTCTGAGATCCCGCACCGCTGCCTACAACACGGGACTCACGACGGGGGACATGGACCCGTACAAAGCCGCGTCATATAACGTGCGGAGGGCGGTGAAAGAGGCGAAGCAGCGCTACGGGAGGAAACTAGAGTCACAACTCCAACAGAGTGACTCTAGGAGCCTGTGGCGGGGACTAAGGACAATAACGGACTATAAAGCACCAACAACCGGTATGACGAACGCGGCCGTGACTCTGGCAGACGAGCTGAACACTTTCTATGCTCGCTTCGAGGCTGCAGCTAAGGTCTCCAACAATGCTAGTGTTAGCGGCGCTAACGGCTGCAGACAGGAAGATACTGCCAGCACCGGAAACGTGCTCGTCATCTCCGAGCATGAAGTAAGGAGAGCCTTCAAGAGAGTGAACACCAGGAAAGCAGCAGGACCAGACGGCATCCCAGGTCGTATCCTAAGAGACTGCGCATACCAGCTAGCTCCTGTGTTCACTGAGATATTCAACATCTCTTTATCTCAGTCGGTGATCCCCACATGCTTCAAAGAGTCCATCATTGTTCCTGTCCCGAAGAAACCCCACCCTGCTTCTCTCAATGACTATCGCCCTGTAGCCCTCACCTCAGTAGTGATGAAGTGCTTTGAACGCCTGGTCAGAGACTTCATCATTTCTTCACTACCAGACACACTGGACCCACTACAGTTCGCTTACCGTCCAAATCGTTCCACAGACGATGCCATCTCTCATCTCCTCCACACATCACTCACTCACTTGGACACTAGAAGGGGGAATTATGTTAAAATGCTCTTCATAGACTACAGCTCTGCATTTAACACCATAATTCCCTCCACACTCACCACCAAGCTGGAGCATCTGGGACTCAGCTCATCTATGTGTCAGTGGATCTCCAACTTCCTAACTGGCAGACCACAGGCAGTAAGGATGGGCGGACATGTCTCAGCCTCCACCACTCTCAGCACTGGAGCCCCCCAGGGGTGTGTTCTGAGCCCCCTGCTGTACTCTTTGTACACATATGACTGTGTGGCCACTACCAGCTCCACCACCATCATCAAGTTTGCTGACGACACCGTCGTGGTGGGCCTGATCTCTGATAACAACGAGACGGCCTACCTGAAGGAGATTAGGAATCTGGAGAACTGGTGCCAGAGGAACAACCTCCTTCTAAACGTCAGTAAGACAAAGGAGCTGATAGTGGACTTCAGCACTAAGCAGGAGAGGAACTACCAGACCCCCGTCATCAACGAGTGCCCAGTGGAGAGAGTGGACAGCTTCAAATACCTCGGAGTTCACATCACGCAGGACCTGTCATGGTCCTGTCACATCAACACCGTGGTGAAAAAGGCCCGCAGCGTCTCTACCACCTCAGACGCTTGAGAGACTTCCAACTGCCCTCCAAGGTGCTCAGGAACTTTTACTCGTGCACCATAGAGAGCATCCTGGCGGGAAACATCTTAACCTGGTTCGGGAACAGCACCATGCAGGACAGACGAGCTCTACAGAGGGTTGTGCGGTCAGCTGAGCGCACCATCCGCTCCGAGCTCCCTGACCTGCACTCAATCTACAGCAGGCGGTGCTGGACCAAGGCCAGGAAGATGGTGAAGGACCTCAGCCATCCCAACAACAGACTGTTCTCTCTGCTGAGGTCAGGAAAGCGATTCCGCTCCCTGAAGACCAACACAGAGAGACTGAGGAGGAGCTTCTTCCCGCAGGCGATACGGTCTCTCAATCACACCACCACACAGTACTGACCCACACATGGTTCTTACACACACACTGGACTTTCTGGACTTTGTTTTTGCACAACACTGGTCACTATATTCTTCATTTCCGAGTTAATACTTGTACAGCTGCTGTTATTGTGTATATATTTATTTATATTTAGATTTCTTCATACATTCTTATATAGTTCTATATTGTGTATTTTGTTGACAGTTATTTTATTTTCAACTTTAATTTATATATTTTATCTTATTCTTCCCAGTTAAATTTACCCTTCATTCTAATTTGTGTTGTACAGTTATTTCATTTTTAACCTTAATTTATATTTTATTCCTTCCTAGTTAAATTTACCCTTTTTAATTTTTCATATTTATTTCCTATCTTATTCATAGCCTTTCCTTTTTTTGTTTTCTTTAGGTCACGAGCAGTTGTCCAAGCATTTCACTACATATCGTACTGTGTATGACTGTGTACGTGACAAATAAAATTTGAATTTGAATTTGAATTTGCCATCTCTGATAAACTAAGCTAGAGATTCACAAACTTCGCACACTCTGTCACACTACCATTTTCTTGATGAAACAAATTCACCTCTTATAACGAAGTTATCAAGAACATCAGGAGGACAGCGTCACAGATCTGTGACATTATAAGCATGAAACTATGCAGCTGCAGGATGGTTGCTCTCCTTTTCTTCTCTCAGATGGTCAACCAGGGCATGCACAATGGTGAGTAACCATGGTTACAGGGGGGGCACTCAGAAACTCTTATGATCCCCAGTAAAAGATCTCAGGTTATAATAGCCATGCAAAATTAATTATGTACCCAAAGACTAAAACCTAAAGAAATATACTGTGAATATAGAGACATTTTAACAAGGTCAGTCCATCATTTCCTCCACGTCTCACTGTCATTCGCCACATGAGCCTTGAAGTCTGTACACATCCTTACCAACGAGCTCAGCTCCATCAACTTTAGAAGCCACTGTCCACTGACAGCCTTGTCATAGTTGGATACTCAGGCTATGGTGGACTTGGGATGCAGTAGACTATGGTCCATGGTCCACCAAACTGTGGTTTGTCTGGGGGGCACTTCTGGAGGAACAGTAGGTGGAAGTCAGGTGTGTGTATTGGGACATTCATAAACATGAGAACCCTCAGGACTTGACAAATCGTTCTTGTGTATGACTGTGTACGTGACAAATAAAATTTGAATTTGAATTTGAATTTGCCATCTCTGATAAACTAAGCTAGAGATTCACAAACTTCGCACACTCTGTCACACTACCATTTTCTTGATGAAACAAATTCACCTCTTATAACGAAGTTATCAAGAACATCAGGAGGACAGCGTCACAGATCTGTGACATTATAAGCATGAAACTATGCAGCTGCAGGATGGTTGCTCTCCTTTTCTTCTCTCAGATGGTCAACCAGGGCATGCACAATGGTGAGTAACCATGGTTACAGGGGGGGCACTCAGAAACTCTTATGATCCCCAGTAAAAGATCTCAGGTTATAATAGCCATGCAAAATTAATTATGTACCCAAAGACTAAAACCTAAAGAAATATACTGTGAATATAGAGACATTTTAACAAGGTCAGTCCATCATTTCCTCCACGTCTCACTGTCATTCGCCACATGAGCCTTGAAGTCTGTACACATCCTTACCAACGAGCTCAGCTCCATCAACTTTAGAAGCCACTGTCCACTGACAGCCTTGTCATAGTTGGATACTCAGGCTATGGTGGACTTGGGATGCAGTAGACTATGGTCCATGGTCCACCAAACTGTGGTTTGTCTGGGGGGCACTTCTGGAGGAACAGTAGGTGGAAGTCAGGTGTGTGTATTGGGACATTCATAAACATGAGAACCCTCAGGACTTGACAAATCGTCAGTATATTACGCCTCAGGAGTGAGAATGGGCTGGGCCAGCTGACCTAAGAGACCGACAAGGTGTGTAGGGATGAAGAAGCTCAGAGAGGTAAGGCGGGGCAAGATTGTGAAAGCATTTAAAAACAAACATAAGAATTTTAAAATGAAGCCTAAAAGACACATTGTGACATCCTCTAAATGGACTTCAATACTGATTAATGGAAAACCACTGACTGTTCAGCAGATGTTAGGCTTTTTAGGGCTGCCTTTTTTAGGCTGGTTAGAGTCTAAATCACAAATTATGTAAATATTACCCAACCTCTTTGTGACATTGTGGCACAAGCTGGCAACTGAAACTTGACAGCAACACTTATTTGGACAGTAAAGGGTGAAAATGTACTGATGTACTACAGTTCAAGACTGGACATGGAAAAGGCCAAGCTGGATACATTCAATACCTTGCAGCCCTAGTAAAAAAAAACCTAGCCACATTGTAATGTACCACCCACTAATAGTAAGCACAAATCACAGAGTGGTTACATTTCTCAGCTCATGTGCGTTCATTTTTTCCCCAGCCAGAAAACCCAGAATCTGCAGCATTTTGATAAAACCACACAACACCTATTGAACAGAAGGGATTAACATGGCAGTTGGAATGACTTCCAAAGAACATGAGCCATATGACTATGCTGAGGTGGCTGTAAAGGACATCAGATTGAGAGCAGACCTGAGGACAGAGCCTTTAGAAGATCCTGATCTCACCCGATTGGGAGAGTGAGAAGGGGAACATGGTCTCATTTGCAGTGGTACAACAATCCCCACTTGGGACATCGACTAAACCTACAGACATGAAGCTATGGGTCGACGATGGTAATTACGACAGAAACCTTACCACAACTCACTGAAGATAAGACATTATGGGAATGCAGAAACAAGCAGGAGCCTATGAAATCAATGAATGGATAAAAAGGGGAGCTATACAGACGGATGGGCTCTTGTTCACATCATGGGAGAATAGTGGCACCAGTGAAACTTTGTCAGCCTCTGATCAAGCAAGCACATGGCCCTGTGCATGTCAGTAAAAGGTTAACTCAGAGAAATATGGAAGAATTGTGATGGTACCCACAAATGGGAGACATTTTGTAGAACTAAATTGCTCACTGTCTCAAGTGCAATGAGCACAAGCCTTTCGTGGGAAAGTTCCCAGACGCCCCATTCAAAGACATTAGCATTGACTTCACTGTCATGGGAGCTGAACACAGAACAAAGGGATAAATATACTTACTGGTAATGGTGGACAGATTCGCTAAATGGGTGGAAGCAATTTTCTGACTGTGACTATGATAGGGAGTGCCAAGAATCATCAGGTCTGGCAAAGGGTCACATTTTAATAATAAGCACTTATCTGAGGTTGTGAGAGCTTTAGGAATAACGCACCGATTCAGGGCAGTATATCATCTGGCATCTCAGGGTATTATAAAAAGAGCAACCAAAATGACATTGGCACGATTGGCATTAATATCCTCACTGCAGAGTAAGACACATTTGACTCCACATGAACTCTTGACAGTGTGTCCAATGCCTGGACCCCAAGACTGGGAACACATCTCCTTGCTTTAGACAACTGGCAGATAGGCTGTGATGAGCACATGACTGCTCTAACCAATCTGACTCGAGATAACTCTAAACAGGTCCAGATGCCTGTAGTAAAGGTAGCTGGCTGGGTGCGAGTAAAAGTTCCCAAAAGAACTTGGGCTGAGCCCAGATGGACTGGACCATATTGAAGCCACTAGGTGCCTTCCCAGCTTTGACAGATGTCCAGCTGAGATTTTCCTGATTTGTCTATTGATGCAAGTGAGCAGATGAAGGGGACTCCTTTTTTGTGACATACTTCTAGTAAAGACAAGAACATTAAAACAAATTCTACTTACATTTCAACTGTAAAACACACACAAGCTGTCACTCTGATGAATTAAACCTGCTAACAGTTGTCTTTGGCCACTGAGGACTGGCTTACATCCTCACCAAGTCTCAGTTATAGCATAGAGGCTAAGAGTAACCTGGTTAACAATAGAACACAAATGGATTTACACAGTCTCTCTCTGTACGATAACTTTGAGAAAGCAAAATGTACCTGGAGTGGTATAGACTAAAGTGGTGGAACCTGGTCTGCTTTTCTGTGTAAGTATTTATTTACTCTTGTAGAGTCCAAAAATAAAAACGTGGAGCTGGAAATGAGCAGTTACTTTAACATCTCTGATCCTGGACCAGGATTTACTTGGCAATGAATCAATACCAAATTTAGTAGTATCACCCACCTCCATTTGATAAACACGGGAGCTTCTTGTTCCAGAAAATCAGATATTTCACAGAGAGGTTTGAAGTCCCTTGATCAGCCAATTAAATGCTAGACAGACCACTTATGCCTGAAGTGCACTTGTATAGGCGATAGGACAGGTCTCAGCAGGTTTGGGGATCCCAAGAACAATCTATCCAGCTTACTCATCAACCTTATCATATAATTTTTACTAAACATAGTTTTCCCTTTTAATATTTCACTTAAATGCAAACACACAAATTCTTGAATAACTAGATCAAATGATATAATGATTAGATTAAATCGAGTTATTTATGACCTTAGTTTTCTCATCTATTTACTGCTGTCATATCTTATTTCCATTTGCTGTGCCCCCTTTCCCTCTTAATATGTTTCCTTCAGTGTTTCCTAAGTTATGTATCTTCTTTAGTTCTTTATTTTCATTTTCTTCTCCCTTGTTTCATATCCTTATTACTTTCACTTCTTCTTAATCTTTCTCCCCAACCAAACCAAACTTTAAAATGTTTTTGCACTATTTTAATTCCTATTCTACCCTGACACAAATATCAATTAATAAATACAAAATTAACGGCTGAATGAAGTCGAGTAATTGCCAGTGTCTCTATTAATGGTCGTGTGGAGGAATTGAGCCAGTGAAATGTGGGCGGCGCACCGCCTCGGTGTGGCCGCTCCTCTCCAGTCAGCCAGACTGCGTGAAGAACAACGGACAGAGCGAAACGGCGTCGCACACTGGGACCTGCGAGCTGTACTACACATACGTAAATAGCCAACTCACAGCCTGCATAGTACAATATGGAGCTGTGAGGGTCGTGGACCTACTTTCTCTCGCTCTGCATAAAAAACACTACATTGTTTATTTTCCGCATTTACGAGTATTTTCCACCAACATGGAGACTACAGGCTTCTGGCTGCTACTGGCTGCACACTTTATCCTTATCTGCCAACAAGGTAAGGCATGTTGTAATTAATGTTAGTGTGTTATTCACAGAAACAGTTAATAGTGTTTCAAAAGTGCGGTGGCCTTTTACTTGCTGCGCCAACTTTTAGGTGATCACTAGCTTTAGGTAAGTTGAGCAGTACGCTCTCTCAAAAAACAAAACAAAAAAAAAAAACCCGAAAAAAATCTTTTTGTAGTCTTTGTATTTTGTTAGCATTAGAAAGTTTTTTTGTCTGGTCTATATAAATTTATGAACTCATTTTCCTAGCTGTGGCTGAGATGCCACACACACACTTCTTTTCTTAATTACTCAGTGGGATCTCAGATTAAAATGTTCTGAGGCATAGAGTGTCACACATAAATTCTAAACTGGAGCTGTCAAGCATGAAAGGAGAGGTCTGGACACGGTCTAACTGGTTTATTAAGAGTGTCAGACGCTCTGTATTTATAAACAACAGCAATTGAAACCCAGTAACACATTACACAGTAACACATTAT
>NW_024582878.1:166509-193044 GCF_018398535.1 Haplochromis burtoni | reverse complement strand
ATATATATATATTCATAAAACTCATGTATATAAAATATGATGTTTATATCAGAGATGTGACTTTTAGTTTTGTAGCTGTTAGTTTCTGTGGCTATGGAGACGTTTCCAATTTTTATTTATGTATTATTTATTGATTTATTTTTTGACTGATGCCATGGGAACGTGCAATCATCATAAATGTTTAGGTTTAACTGTTTCAGTCTACTCGCACGCAAAAACTATACTTAACTGGCAAGTTAGTTGGCAGATCTATATTCGTCTTTCCACCAGAGGAACTCAGGGAGTCTAGAAGTTCCAGGCAGGCAGTTTTAAAAGCTTGTTGTAATATCTCAAGGTCTATGAACTTTTGAGGTGGGATTTTACAACGGCATTTAAAATGCAGTGAGATGGTGATCTGATGGCACACTGTTGGTGCACTGTTGCCTCATAGTAAGCGTGTCCAGACCTGCGTAGGATCCTTCTGTGTTGAGTTTGCATGTTCTAATCATGCTTGTGCTCCTTTCCTTCAAGAAGTCTAATTTTTTCTACCAGAAGAAAATATGAAAACTTATTTTTTCAACATTATTTTGACAAAGGGGCAGGCTTACAAGTGGAGTTGGTCCATAGGCATTGCACAGTGCTGGCCCACTGCTCCCAATGCTTAAGATGGGTTAGATGTGGCTATGCTATAAATATTAGTAAAAATTATATATTGTCTTAAAATATTAGCAAGGTCATTAAAAAGAACTAACTCACAGCCAGTCTTTGTTTATTGATTTTTATTTGGTTTTGCTGTTAGTAGCATTTAGTAGCTCTTCTGGTACTTTAATCATTTTACATGACCATCCACTGCAGGCAATGTTGTCTTTCAAGTTATTTGCTGAACCCTAGAATCAATTCCTCCGTGTTTAGTTGCTGTTCTTTCAACACTTAAAAAAAAAAGACTGATAAGTTGGTCCTTCTTCTGGTCTTCTTGTCTCCCCAAAAGGAGTTTGTTTCTTGCACCATCTCCCAGTACTTCCTGGGACATGGTGCAAATTCTAAGTTGCTTAATGCTGCACTATATTTCAATATAAGTCAATATATTAGAGCCAATTTATAGCTTCTATGATTACTGTTTTCATAAAAAGTGGAAATACAAAAATGTCTTGCGTTATATTGGTACCTCTGCAAACTTTAAAATCCACTAGAATTTACAATTCTTGTGGGGGGGTTGTTTTGTTTTTTGGTATTAATGGACACACTGGTAGGTCCTGCAGGGTTATGGAGCTTTAAAAAGTCATTGGAAATTAATTAGTTTTTTTTTTCCTTAAATTTAAATTCTGGAAGAGCATGTTTTAAAGTGTAGCTATGATGACATGTCAGGGCACAAAAAGACATTTTAGCTTTCTGAGAAGGCAGCACAGGAATGGTGGAAGAAAAGATGTACAAGGAGAAAACTCAGCACCATCTGTCCTCCCATAAGATACTTTTGAATGGGCAGTGCAAGCCCGTGCCCTACTGTGTCTGGGCTCATAGAATCTCCTGCCCACTTATTGTCTAACAGAGAGTCTGCTGACAGATGGCGGTCACAGTCAGCCTGTCTGACACTAAGGCACATGGAGGAGGAAGCTGTGGAAATGATACTCATCACACACAGTGAAGATGCTCACTTCTGGCTAAAATCAATGCTGTTTTTCGTCTGTGCTCACATTTTGTATGAAAACAAATGCGTCAGTGCTTTTTATTTTCGTATAGACTTTTATTTACCGAGTTACTGTATCAACTTCAATGGCCAATCAGTGTAAAGTTGGTGTGTGGAAAATGCTGGTGTTTTGATTCAACTTAAGTTTAACAATCAAATATTCTATAAAAGCCTAGATTCTGTTCTTTCTTTCAGGAAAGACATAAATGATCACCACAGACTACCTCCTGTTTCTCTTTCTTCTTTAGATTAATGTTTTTCCCCCTCTATTTATTTTATCCCTTGATATCTGTCCAGTGCTGCTTGGGGAGACTGGGAAGACATCCTTTGCTGCCCAACTGGTAGTCTGGAGAGAGGGATAAAAAGAGCAGATTTCCAGTTGTGACAGCGGGGATATTTGATGACCAGATTAGGTGGTATTAAGCGTTAACTCGCGCATACAGAGAAGCCATCAGTTTAAATCCTCCTGAGTCTCCCCTCTTTTCTTTCCATGGGCCCTTGGCTGAATGGTGGCTGGGGTTATTTGGGGAAACAAGCAGACGGGTATTTGGTGGAGGTCAGCTGAGGAGGCCAGTTGGTCGAGCTCAGCCCAGTGAATTATGCTGTGAGAGGGGAGATTTGTTTTGAAATAGCAGGAAAGGGGGCAATGACATACAGAAGAGAGGTCTAAGGGGTAGAATGAGGTGGAACGATGGGGTGCAGAGCAACACAGAACAGAAGAGGGTAATGGGTGTTTTTCTTCTTTTTTACAGGGGATGGGAAGGTGGGGAAGTGTGATTCACGATGGCAGTGTAATTTGTCCGAGTGGTGGTGAGGACGAGAGGGCACTGTCACACTGTGAAGCTGGTGCTGAAGTGTGAAAGCACATTTTGTTAGGAGTGGGGAATAAAGTAAAGAGTAAATGCACACATTTGCCCTCCAGTACCACAAGATTGTAGGCTCACAGAGTGATAGAGCACAGGTTAAGCAGCTCTTCTTCCTTTGTTGCATTTTAACAGCCCCAGCAAAGCCCACTGTGCATTTTGGTTCTCCAGTCTCACTTTGTAGTCCACTTTTGTGGACTATAAAATATGTCTTGGTAAAAATGCCGAGGAAAGAAACATACATGTTTGTCTCTTTCTGCTCTTATGAAACAAATGAAATAACAAAACTGTGAAAAAATGTGAGTAAAACAATACGTCGATTTACAAACACATATTCTTTTACAACATAATATGTGTCGGTCTAGGTTTACGGTCGTCCAGATCATGGTAGTCTAAGGAGCTTGAAAAGAAAGTGACTGAACTTCTTTAAGTTTCTTGAAGATGCGTCATCTCTCATTTAAGAAGCTTCTTCACCAAATGGTGGATTCCTAGGTATTTAAACCCTAGTGGGAGTTGTCCTGTCGTGTCCTGATCATTGACCCAATATTGATCATGTGCCTCATATTAGCCAAGGTGTGAAAAAATGGTACAATTATCAGCAGAGGTTTTGGGTGAAACCTCTGTGAGACCTTGCCTCACCCTATCATGTGACCTATTGTGATCACCTGACACAAGATATGAGTGGGGGTTAATGCGCCTGAGAAGGGATCTTAAAACTGCATTGTAGCTGAAAGACAGTTGATGTCACCCTCTCAAAAATGTTCAAAGATGGTCGTTCACAGTGGATATAGATGGCCTCTTTCAAACCATCTGTCTTCTGTCCAAAATGTGAACATTGTCACCCTTGAACGAGTGATCTTTGAGCTTTAGATGCAGCTGTACAGCTGTTTTGTCCTGTCAAGGTGGCTCTTCTATGTTGTCCCATGTGGAGCCGCTGTTTTGTTTCTCCAGTGTCTGAGCAGTCCTCACTGCACTGCACAGTATACAACATTTACAATATCCCAGTAAAGATTGGACGTCGGATGTGCAGGTCCATCGGTCCATGACCAATCCTGGACATGTATACAATGTGCAAACTTGGTCCACAATTTGGATCTCCAACCATGACCCAACTTGGACTTTGGGTCTTTTTTTTTTTTTTTTTTAGATGTCATTTGGACATCTATGACAGGTGCAAGAAATTTACATGATAAATAATTTTTTTTTGTTTTATTTTTTACAAATATCAACATTTTTTGTTATCAACATGATGCATATGAATAGAGATTATTTATAAACAAACAAAGTTTATTATGCGTTAGCCTGTTGATTTACTCAGTACATGTGGGTATTTATTTATTTTTTTGTTATTTACATTTTTTCAGTTTTTCTTTAACTGGCTTATTTATTTCAATTAATCAACTTATGTTTTTGTAACCAGGTTAAAACAGTTTTTTTTTTTAAAGTTTTCTTTAAATGTGTTGAAATCCATGTTAAAATGTAAAAATAATAATGGCATTTAGCATTTAGAATTCTTTTAAAAAATTATTTTAAAAGGAGTACAATGTGTTTAATAAGTTTAAAAGAGCAGTAATAATAATAATTTTTTCAGGGCCCTCAAAGCCCTGTACAATTCCACTATTCATTCACACACAGGTGGAGGCAAGCTACAGTTGTAGCCACAGCTGCCCTGGGGCAGACTGACAGAAGCGAGGATGCCATATCGCGCCATCGGCCCCTCTGGCCAACACCAGTAGGCGGTAGGTGAAGTGTCTTGCCCAAGGACACAACGACCGAAACTGTCCGAGCCGGGGCTCGAACCGGCAACCTTCCGGTTACAAGACGAACTGCCAACTCTTTGAGCCACAATCGCCACACAAAGAGCAGTATCCTGTTTTACTGTGAAGAGCTTAGAAAGAGGAAGTGAATGTGGTTGTGATCGGTTGCAGGACTGGGAGAAGTTGTGATGGAAAGTATGAGAAGTTTGTAAAAGTGTTTATATATGAACTGGACTATCTGCTCGACAGTCTTTATCAGTGCACACATTTTGCAAACTGCCTGTGAGAAGCTGGGGACATTTCTGCTCAATCTGCTGCTCAAATCCACCATGCAGCTGCTTACCTTTCTTTTAGCTTAAGAGCCCGCGCCATCTTGGAGATCTCCACTAATTACGCTGCATTCCTTCACACATAGCTGTTTCTGTACAGAAATCATGCTGCCCACCCTCTGGAAACATGGGACTACAGTGCCTATAGAAGCGTAATAAAAATAAAAAATGTCTAAAATGAGTTGAAGTTTGACATTGAAACAACGTCCACAACAACCACATTTTTAGTAGATGCTGAAAAAAAAAAAGTTGCCTGGCATTACAAAACAACAATGTAGTAGGATAGAGAGCCACATACATACACTCTACTTTTCATCCAGAGGTGTGCTGACTCTCCACAGGCAGAGTTCTTCATGTTTTATATTTGAGAAGCAGCCCCACATGCCTCCCCTTTAGTTGATTTGTTCATTGATGACTGACTTCTCAAATTGTCCTGTTTGGAAGATGTTGTTTCATCTCTCAACGAGCTGAATTTCAAATTGCAAGGACAGCACAATAATGGCAACATGTTCTCACATTCCATAAGTCCCTGAAGCTATGGGTTGCATGACATAGACACCAAAACCATGTCTTGCACTGTGTTATAGGACTGAGAACAGTATAATGTTACTGATGCGGAAGGGAAAACATCTTGTTGGGCTTATTCAGACACACTAGCTACGCCCATTCACAACTTTCATCACTATTTTTGAGTGACAGAAAATGGGTTCAAATTCCCTTTGAATTTGAAAGAGTGGAGGGGAAAAAGTAGAACTATTATAGCTGAGCAGTTACATGCTGAAGATGATGTAACAGTGGGCATGTCACCATTAAAGACAAAGTCACCAGCAGAGATATTGAGCTATTGGGCAATGGCATGAGACTCTACTACCCACCAAGGGAAATCTAGATATAGTTTGTGATGTTCTCCATTCTGTCACTAGTAAACTGGAGATAATGTAACCCCATTTCCTCTTCCTGAGTATAATCACACCTCTTTGGATCACTCTACCCTCATTCAGCTAGTGTGTTACATGTCCCACCAGAGACGATAAAACACTGACTTACTACACAAAAGATGCATATAGCTCATCTCTCCTGTGTATAAACATTTAGAACACAGGAAGCTTTCATCCACATTGTGTAAAGAAAACCTCTGAAGGACTGTTTTGATGCAACAATGTGGGGATTGCTTTGTGATGACCATGGAGAGGACATTGATTGTCTGGTGGATTGTGTAACAGACTACATTAATTTCTGTACAGATAATGGTAATTGCCATGGTTCTCAGAGTTTTCCATTAGGTCATAGTACCTGGTACCAGGTACTAAAGTAGTACCTAATCTGCCCGGTTCCAAGTGATCCGAGCAGGTGCTAAAATGTGGCGTGTCAGACTGCATGCCACCAGCTTGTCAGTAGCATCACTCATGAGAGTCTCGTTCACAAAAATCAATACTGCTATTTTTGAAACGATCAACGAGGGAAATGGCTACAAAAAACAATGCCATGGTCCCCGAGTCTGACAAAAAGCCACAGACCGAGCAGCAGGTATGTTCTTGCCTCAATGTCCACCTTTGTTGTAGCGTCCTGTGATGTAATATTAATTACATCACGCTTGGACGCATTGCTCTGACAATGACCACTCACATTTGGTTATACTCGATCTGAGTCGACTCATGCTGAGCCGTGGTGAGTCAAACCGAGTAGGTACTAATGGAAAACAGACTCTACCGACAGAGGGTGGAGAACCAGCTACAGCTGAACAATGTTAATGGAGTCTGGAGGAGTCTTAAGAACCAGTCTAAGATTACAAGACGAACTGCCAAGAGTTGGCAGTTCGTCTTGTAATCTGAAGGTTGCCGGTTTGAGCAGGCAAGTCTTGACAGTCTTGGTCGTTGTGTCCTTGGGCAAGACACTTCACCCTTTGCCTACTGGTTGTTTTGAGAGGGCCCGGTGGCGCTTTGGAAGACCAAAGCAACGAAGGTGACAGGTCCATACTGTACTATCATACTCACACTGAGAGACCACAGGTGTGTACCACTTGAATCCTGGATTGTTGTACCAACATAGGAATCCAGAAATGTGTGTCCAATAGGGTCTTCTGAAATTCAAGCAGCCCAGGTCGAACAATTCTGGTTCCATATCCACCACAACTCTTAATTGCTTCCTCCAAAAGTTCTGACTCAGGAATTGTTGGCCTTATCGCCAATTGGGACAACAGGAAGTACAAACACCTGACCAAGTACTTTATTGACTGTTGCCGGGGTAACCACCTCCAAATCAACACTGGGAAAATCAAACGGCTGGTGATGGACTTTTACAGGCACAACCATCCTCCTTCTGCACCAGTGAACATCCAGAGAATGGACATTGAGATGGGGGACTCATAAGTACCTGGGTGTTCACCTGACCAGTAGATTGCATTAACAATTCAAAGGCCATCTACAGGAAAGGACAAAGCAGGCTGTATCTGCTACGGAAACCGAGGTTATTTGGAGTGCAGGGTCAGCTCCTAAAGACCTATGGGGGTGTCCAAACTCATAGGCTGCATCCTCCTGAGGCCGCATTTGTTGGCCGATTATGTCACAGTGTCGCGACGAAGGCTGTCCAAATTTGTAGACTCCTCCAAATGCGGCCGACAAGTGCTGCCCCCTTTTCCAATGTCAATCCAAGCTCACCTTTTAACATGTTACTTACAGTAATGGAGAGAACAGCAGCGGTCAGTTTGAGTCTTGGTATTGTTGTTATCTTAATAGGAGCAACTCTGGTCTTTGCTGTAAAGCACAATGCACTTTATCATCTTTGTTTACGTGTCTTAAATACGAACACTGACCGTAAGAATATAAACTTGTGTCAGAAAAGCCATGCAACTCTGTTTTTACAATTTCGTCAAAGTCTTTAGGAACATAACAGTGTGATATTATGATTTTCTCTAGGTTTTCTAAGTTGCTATTGTAGTTATTCCACATTGGCCTTAATTCACTGGGAAGTGGATCATCCCAGCTTGTGCCTTGTTTGCATGTCTCTTGAAGCACTCTTTTGCCTGTAAGCAGAAAAGGGGAGATGAATCTCAATGGGCCGTAAAGGGATTCAGCCATAGACGGGATGCCTTGCCTTGTAGCACGTTATTGTTGGGGCGAAAATGAAACCTGATTGTCTGCATCAATGTGAGGCATCAAATACTACTCTGAGTTTGTCTGGTTTTTGGGGATGATATATCCTGCGGTGAGGAATATACCACTTTTCTCCTTCTTTTGCTTCACTGTGCACTTCCTCTGCATCACCCTTTTCTACGATTTCAACTTTATATGTTGTTCCTTGTACCTTTGGGTACAGTTTGGTTTGAGGCTTTGAAGCCGCACAGTGGCCATTTGCTTATTGTCTGGTAAGAGGGGTCTCTCCTTAAATGGAAGTGGCATTTCATAATGTCCTTCAGTGTTTTTGTAAATCCCTTCCTTTTAACATGTTAAGAAAGAGAATGTCATCTTGAGACACTGACCTGTTATCCTTGTTATCATCCTTAAAGTCAGACTCAATAACCTTGATTGCATCAGCTGGAGTCACTAGTGGGAACTCTTTAACTGCAACTCTGACACACAGTAGACATACTAGAAGAGTCATCGTAAGACAATGCCGGGCGTGCAATTCTCCAGCCCAATGCTGTGCGAACTGCATAAGGTTCATTCTCTCCTCCTAAGATTACTTGCTTTGGAGGAGCTTAGCTTATTCCTGAGAGCAACTCTAGCCAATTAAAAGGACAACTTCACAGTCTGGTGGTTGCAGCCTATTCTGTGTTGATCTGAATTTGTGGCTGGTTTGTAGCTCATTTACCATTGTCATAGTTGAAGTTGTGCAGACAGGTAGGATGTTTCTTTTCTTACACACTTCACATAAAAGTCTGTAATAACAGTTCTTTGCGCTGTGGGATTGAGACAGCCATAACAGTTTTTTCTCCTTTATATATTTCCTTCATTCCTCAAGTGTTTTGCTGTTTAACTGTGGGCAACTGTGAAGTTTGCCTATTGTTTTGACAAAGCATGCATGGTGCTTTAACATTTGGACTGTTTTGTGTTTTCAGTCTCAGTTAACGACTGCATGTAAGGTTTGCAGAGTGGAGAGCCTGAAATGATGTGATCAGGTTGCACATGATCTTGGCTTCAGAAGACATGAACTTGGCAAAGTCCTTTAAAACTGGAAACTTCCCACTTTCTTTCATAAACTGAGTAGCTTGACGATTTCACCTTGCAGCTGCCCAGTTTGGTATCATTTGAACAGGTTTTTGGTTCTCCTCACAATCGTCGAGAATATTTAAGCCTTCCCCTGAATCCTGTGGAGTCATTTGTTTGGATCTTTGGCCAATTTGCCAGACTTTCTCTGAATGCTTTCTGTACATCAAATGGATGTTGTACATGCTAGGGCTGGGCCATATCATACCGTTCACGGTAATACCGGTATAATGTTGGGCAACGATAAGAAAATGAAATATCGTGATAGAATATAGGTAAAACACGCATGTGCAGTGCCTTTGTTTTCATATGCACATGGCGGAAAAAGCATGGCAGCGACGCAGAATGAGAAGGGCAAAAGCAGATCGTTGAATGAAATGGATGAACCAGAATTGATTTGTAAAAATGCTGCAACTTCAGTGGTGTGGAACTGGTTTGGCTTTTGTCCATCAGATACACAACAAAGCACTATTTTTGGTAGAGCATGCTAGCGGGCCGTCGTTATTACCGTGTTTTTTTGGAAAACGCGGCACACTTAAAATCAGTCCTTTGATTTTTCTGAAAATCAACAGTGCCCCTTATAATCCCGTGTGCCTTATGTATGAATTCTGGTTGTGTTTACTGACCTCGGAACAATTTTATGTGGTACACGGCGCTCAAAAATCTGTCAGATGTTTTAGTACAACTTTGCTAAGCTACGAACCCACACCGCTTGATGGATTGTTGGAGCATTACGGCTGTCGTAGACATGTCTTGCAGCCTCGCGGAGTGATACTGTGCTTCAACATAATATTACCGTATTGTGTGTGTATAACCTCTTTTTAAGTTTTGTGTATGTTATACATGGTTATGCTGAGGATATGTCGACCAGTTTCCACTGGAAATGCCTTTTGGTTAAACTGTCAGCAAGGAATTTGCATTTGCACTATTAAATTTTATATAACTTTAATGCACATAAAAAACAGCTGCTTGTTTAAGTGAAAATACATTGATGGGTTTTTTTGCACTAATAAAGTTGTGGAGTTGTAAAGTATTTTGTCTAGTGTCAATTATATCGTCAGTTATATCGTTATCGCAAATTTTCAAAGGTTTATCGTGATAAATATTTTCGGTCATATCACCCTGCTCTAGTACATGCATCCTTGTATGCTTGACTGTCATTTCTGTAGAAGATGCCATCAAGCGTTTGTCAAGCTGGACCTCCTATGTATTTCTTTAAGTAGTGCAGTTTGTTAACAGGGGAGATGTGCAGTAAAGGAAGCTTTCCTCTCATTGAATTGTATTGGGTCACATGTTGTACATACTTGTTTTTACCATTCATCGTAAACTTTGAGAAGCCGTTTTTCCTTTCTATGGGCCTCCTCCTCCTACAGGGCAATGTAGTTGACCATTGGATCCCAGAAAACCTGGGTTGGAGCTGTGGAACTGGAACCTTGAAGTGGCTCTCACTGGGACCACATAGCTGAGCGTGGGTTGATCTCTTTCTCTGTTTGGGATAGAGCCCTTTTCAGCTTGGGTCAAGCTCCTAATGAAGCATCCCCGGTTAAAAAGATGTTCTCTCAAATGTTTGGTTCAACAAAGTATACATTTACAAAAACGTTGATACCAACTTTTTTACCTCATCAACCTGGTGCTAAGGAACCGTTTGCGACTTATACCTAATGACCAGGTGTAATACTTTCATTTTTTTGACCACTGTCCCATAAACGTTTTGGATATTGATCTGGTTCGTTAAGTAACAGAGGTGGCTGCTAATCAGTTTCAGCTGCTTTGATGTTAATGAAATTAACAATATACACTTGAAGGGATAACAGCGAGACAACCCCCCCGGAACAGAAATGGTTTTACACTTGGAAACCACTGACATTTTTCCCTTTTTATCTTTTCTGACATTTTTTTTTTGTTTGTTCAAAACTAGTTTTGTATTTGGCTAGGGTTGGTGTCACCAGTGGTAGCATGAGGTGATACTGGACCCTACAGAGGTTGCACAGGCAGTCAAAGTCCATTGCCAAAAGGTTTGCTGTTTCGTCCCAGCACAGTATCAAGAGCATGGAAGAGATTCCAGGAGACAGGCGCTCTAGGAGAGCTTGTCAGGGCTGTAGAAGGTCCTTAACCCATCAGCAAGACCACTGGTACCACTACACCACTTGCTCCTTTGTGCAATGAAAAAGCAGATTGTCAGAGCCCTACAAAATGAACTCCAGCAGGCCACTGGTGTAATTGTCTCTGACCAAACAATTGGAAACAGGCTTCGGGAAGGTGGTCTGAGAGCCCAGTGTCCTCTGGTTGTCCCTGTGCTTTACAGTTTTTATAAATGAGAGCAAGTTCAGCTTAAGCACATGTGACAGACCTGACACAGTATGGAGAAAATTACATTATTAAGCATGACTGGCTTGGTGGCGGGTCAGTGATGGTCTGGGGAGGGATGCACAGACCTCTACAGGCTGACTGTCCCTGACTGCCATTAGGTATCTGGTTGGAAAGATCAGTGATTTTTGAGTTCCTCCTGGTTCATGACAATACTCACCCTCAGTGCAGAGAGTTTGCAGGCAGTTCCTGGAGGATGAAGGAACTGATACCACTGACTGGCCCCTGTGTTTGCCTGATCTAAAGCCAGTAGAACACCTCTGTGACAGTTTGTTTCTTTGAACTCTGGCTTGATAAATTTTATTTCCAATATATTATATGGCTTTCTTTTGTTCCTAACCTAACATTACCGAGTATATATCTAGTAACAACTATACCAGGTATTAACCTCTCAAAGCAGCACTAATATCGCCTCTCACTCTAAGACAGCTGGGATTGGCTGCAGTCCCATCGCGAGTGGATAGGAAGGAAATGGCTTCATATTATATACAGTAAGCAGTAGGTTTCCATATAAATACGCATAGAATTCTCTGTACCACTACAGCACAGTTTGGAGTAAACTCCACCCCTCCAAACTTCTTTGGAGCCAGTAGAGCAAAAGTCATAGCACTTGGTAATCTCATCATGTGAAAAAAAATGCTTATTTTTGTTTGTGTTTAACAGTCATCTAAATAATTATGGTTGTTCTCCTCCAGTTCAGATAAGTAGCCATTTAGAGAGAAAACATTAGAAAAAATTAAATCCCAAATTAATGTCATCATAATAGATGTCTTTCTGAAAGTGCTTATAATATAAAGTGCCTTGAGGTAAATGATTTGGTGCTATATAAATAACTGGGAATTGAGTATTGCAAGGTCATTTAAATCATTGGAGTCCAGAATATCATTTTGCTCAAATATATGATCAAGTTGTGATAAGAAACAGATTTTGCATGAGAAATAGAGGGAGAGAAATAAAAGGATTATTAAGAAATTGCAAGTAAATAAGAAATCACCAGACAGTGCTAAAGAGGGAAAATTAAATAGAAGTATGTCAAGGTTACGAGAGGACAAATCCATAATTTCCTCTGTGTCTGCCCCCTAGCTGCTAATTTAAATTAGGTCATCTCTCAAAATAGTCATGTGTGCCCAAGGTGTTGAGAGCAAATGCCCGCCTGTTAATGAGTCAGTGATTGTGTTATTGATGATGATCACACACATCACAATGGATATATGCAAGTAAAAAACCAATTGATGTTTGGCTGCAAACTTGCAGGCAGGGTGGCTGTGGCTGCCCCCTGCAGATGATGTAGCACTGAAATCTTTAGAAGGTCAGCGGGTAGGATGCCCTGCTTAGAACACTATGGACAGAAAATTCAATCATCTTTTTTCCTGTGAGACTGAACCCATGTTTTTTCAAGTTGTGGTCTGTATGCTACAAATGGGAAATTTGTACCCCATTATACAGCCACCATTTACAAGCTTATCTGTATGTGAATTTGGTAATAAAATACTTCTTGATGGAATTAAGTGCAAGATAGAACTGAGCTTTTTAGAGTAGGGGAAAAATAAATGTTATTCATGTAGTCTCATAAATAATGGATAACTTTTGGTTAGCTGGCCATTCAGTCTTAGATAAATTTTATTCATATGTCCATTGTATATGTTAAATTTCAAATTCCTTTTTTGCAGACATACTTTTGAATGGCTCTTTACGCTAAAGCTGATTCAAACCTGTCCATTGAACCCTGATACTTTGCTCTTCACTGTAACGATATTATCACAATATCTTCTCAGTCAAATGTTGTTTTATAAGATAAGATAAGATAAGATAAGATAAGATAACCTTTATTAGTCCCACACGTGGGAAATTTGTTTTGTCACAGCAGGAAGTGGACAGTGCAAAAGTTATGAGGCAAAAATTAGAATACAATAAGAATAAATACAGTACACAACTGTACAGAATAGAATAAAATAAAATACTATATACAGTAGAATAAAATAAAATACAAATACTATATACAACTGAGTAAAAATACGATGACAGAAAGGATTATTGCACTTAATTATTGCACTTAATCAACAACACTTTATTGGTGTTGTGCTGCCTTTGTTGGCATATTAATATAAAAATGGGTATTTTCAGTATTATATGTGTTCTATAGACACAATGTTCATTTTCAGTTTATAAATATAACACAGTTATCAGTGAGTGGAAACTGCATACTGGACATCTGCGCATCAAAAGGACCCAGTCGAGGTGGTTCAGGAATCTGATTAGTATGCCTCCTGGGTGAGGTGTTCCCAGCATGTCCCGCAGGAGGGAGGCCCTGGGGCAGACCTAGGACACAGTGGAGAGATTGCATTCCATAATTTCCTCAGGTATTAATAAAGTATTCTGATTCTCTCAGCTGAAGATGGATGGATGAATGGAAATTTAATGACTGGACTTGTTGCACAGGTGGCATCCTATTATGGTGCCACACTGAGCTCCTGAAAGCCTCCCATTCTTTCACAAATGTTTGTAAAAGGAGTCTGCGTGCCTAGGTGATTGATTTTTATACACCCGTGGCTGTGGAAGTTATTGAATTCAATGATTTGGATGAGTGATTGAATACTTTCAGCAGTATAGAAATAGACTTTATTTGATCACACATTGGGGAAATTCACTTGTTACAATATCGCAAGGGACGTGGGACACAAGGTACAATTGAGATATATTGGGAAAAAAAAATTTAAACGGAAAAATATTTTTAAAATAGTATACAACAAAGAAAAATACTATACGATACAATAGTAAAATATACTATATAAAGATTGTTACTATATACAATAAGATACACCAAGAGTTTTATTTTTATATATGTATATAAAGTGCAGTGGGAGTGATAAAAATATGTATGTATTTTAAACAGTATTTTTTATCCTGTGTGGATATTTTACAGTCTTAAAATGAGGTTCTCATTCAACCTTGGTCTACTACTTTTGGTGGGTTACTTCAGTGTTTACTGCCCATTTTCCCTAGTTGGCAACTTGGAAATACTACATGCCTTGGATGCAGCATTAAAATCGTCAAATTCATTCATGAAGTAGTCTTTTGATTTCACTACATGCTCTAACCGACGTCCCTAGGCATACCATTTTCAATTGATTTACTCTCCAACTGAGGATTAAGTTGACAAAGTATTTAATCCAAGAAAGAGGGCTTTACATTCATCCTCACACTTCCCTTCTCATTGTTGTTTCTGTGGGATACAGTGCTGGCATTCTGCTCCATCCATTTAAGTCCAGTGTTTAATTAAGTTGTTTTTCTGTTGAAGGAGCTTTTCTGGGGGCCTTTGACAAACTCTTTCGTCAGTGTGTGTACAATCAGATTAGAAACACATCTGCTGAGAATCAAAACACCTCTACTTAGAAGACATGCTTTATAAATAAGGAAATCTGCAAAAGAAGGTAATTCAGTGCTTAGTTTTGCAGGACTTAATAGACCTTAGAAAAGGTAGAAATTTTGAGTAAATAAGACAACAAATATTTGCTTTATCTCAAAAGTTGGGCAGTTATTGCCTTTGAAATATTTATTTTTTTAAACTTTTTTTAAATGTTGGGACAGTTTGTGTGTAAAACGATGTATGATGTTTACCTGGAAACACTTGTGCAAAATACTAAACCACCTATTTTAAAAACATTATTTGCTTAATATTTATAACTACATGCTAAAAATCTGGCCCTCTTTAACAATCTATTAAGTTGTTTCCTTTTCCTCTCCATGCTGCTACCTCTCTAGCAGACAACCAGATAAAAGGTAACAGAAGCCATCATAGTGTCATTAAAGATCCTTATTAAACTTCTGCACACTCCAAAAGACCTCAGCCTGCCCAGCAGATGAAGCCAACTTTGGCCCACCTTGTACAGAGCATAAGTGTTATGTGACTAGTCCTGTTTATTGTTTTGGTAAATGGATTTGTACTTTAGTGTCCAAACCACAGTTATGCCGTCAATGAGCATTTTACTGGTGTTAATGAGCAGGTTGTGAGGGCATACCAGATGAAGTAGACGATACTCTGGATCATCAGAGAACTTCTGGAGATGGCATTTTGTGGTGTTGTATCTGAAGTCCGAAGTATAGAGGATAAAAAGGAAGGGACAGAGGACCGTCCCCTGAGGGCCCCCGATGCTGCATATCACCACTTCAGACACACAGACCTGAAGCCTCACGTACTGTAGTCTTTTGATGAGGTAGTCCATTATCCATGCAGTCACAGTGCTTCTAGTACTCTACAGCTGTGAAAGTGATCTTGCCAAAAAGTAATTCTGTGGATTGCATCATCCACCCCAACACCAGGATGGTAAGCAAACAGCAGGGGTCCAGCAGCAAGAGAATGGAGGTTGTTGATCCCCTCCAGACTCTTCATCAAGTGGGAAAAGTAAAAACACAGGTCTAAAATGGTTAGGCTCCCTGGGGTATACAGTCTTTAGCAGCAGAACAACACAGGAAGTTTTTCACTTTGGTGGGAGGAGTGTGAACATGCAAAATCTTGTCCGAAGAGGGGGGAGTAGCACATTGGGAGTGGGGCTTGAATCAAAAGTCCCTTTTCCATTAGTACCTACTCAGGTCGACTTGCCATGGATCTACGTGACTCGACTCACATCGACTTGCTTTCCATTACAGCCCAGTAGTACCTTGTTTGCGTGCTTGTTGTCATTGCAATGACTCTGCACGTCCTGCGACGTAATTACTATTGACACGACTGCGACACACCAGTTGGTGGCATGCAGTCTGATGATGTCACATTTTAGTACCTGTTTTGATCAATTGGAACCCTAGCTGAGCAGGTACTAAAAAGTGCCTGGTACCAGTTACTATGACCTAATGGAAAACCGTGGTGAACCGTGACGAGTCAATCCGAGTCAGTACTAATAGAAAAGGGGATAATCTCTCTTTAAAAAAGGGATTCAGTTCACGATTGCTCTATTCTGTAGTCTGTATCCATAACCAGTTTTGTCAATACTCTGACTGAGGGTTGGTTCACGCTTACGCAGAAGTGCAGTCAAGACAGAGCAGTTGGATAGGACTCCTTCTTTTGAGGTCCAGGGAATCATTCTGGGTATGTCTCATTCATTAGCAGCAGGTTAATTTGTACAGCCAGACATTCATTGTTAGTTAGTTAGCTTCTTTAGCCAGTAAGTGGGATTCATATCAGGGCCTGGTGCTGTCCAACTCTTCATGCTTCATTCTTTTTTGGATATCTGCAACTGTTGACGCTTGTTCAGGGAGGTTGCTATGGTTGCTCTTAGCACCACCAGATACCCAGCATTGTTATTATGGGTTACATCCTTCTCCCACATAGTCCTCCAGTATTGCTCCATCTCCAGCCTTGTTTGTTATAGTTTCCCTGCCACTGAGTGTACACCTTCGATGGTTCAATGGAGAGCAGCTGGTTTATCCTCCTGGCTTCTAGAATAGAATAGGACTTTACTGTCATTGTACATGTACAACGAAATTGTAGGTGCTCCACACCGACTGTATCTTATGTATGTGTGTATGTATGTGTGTATACACACAAAACAAGAGGAAAAAAATACAAAAATAAGACAAAGGCACACATTGGAGAACAAAACAGTTGCAAAGTGCTCAGAGGCAGTGCAAAGAAAGACTTGGTCCGCGAAGAGTCAGTGTGTGAGTGGCCTGAGTGATAAAGGTTACTCAGACCATGGCTTAGATTGGTGAGGCTGGATTTCTGGGCAGCAGGTCAAACAGGTGGTGAGCGGGGTGCAAGGGGTCCCCTGTGATGGCACTGGTTTTCCTGAGACCTTCCTGACGAAGGTCTCCAGGGGTAGCAGAGGGCAGCAAATTATTTCTTGGGAGGTGTTAATTACCCTCTGTGCAGTCTTCCTGTTCTCATTAGTGGCCTGTCCATACCAAATACCCAGGCAGTAGGAGAGCACACTCCACTGAGAAACATTAGAAGGCCAGCAGCAGCTTCTCATTAAGGTTATTCTTCCTTAGGACACGAAGGAAGTGCAGCTGTTGCTGGTCCTTCTTTACCAGGACGTTGGTGTTGTCCGTCAAGGTGAGACCTGAAGTCCATTAGGAATTCTTTGTTTTAAGGACGTTCAGCTTCAGGTTGTTTTCTGAGCACCAGTGGGACAAGTTCTCTACCTCCGCCCTGTACGCTGTCTCATCTCCATCAGAGATGAGCCGAACCATGGTGGTGTCATCGGCATACTTTATGATGGTATTCAGTGCCTTCAACAAATGCACTGGGGCTTGGTTCCCAATAAATAACTTCGATGTAGAAAAACGTGCTTCTATGTATGTGTGTGAACAGGTGACTGAGATGAGGCGTATTGCATAGTGCTTTGAGTACTATTTGAGTAGATTAAAAAAGTGCTATATAGTAATCAGTCGTTTACAATGGTTTGAGATCATATTCAGAGTTTGTTAGTGTCTGTGTGTATGAAATAATAAATTTTTTTCCTGTTGTTTTTTCTTTCATTGGATTTTCATAGAAATAAATAATTCATCCTGTATTTTTACCAGTAATTCATCCAATGAAAATATTACTAATACCACCCCCACCATGCTCAAATCCTCGTTGGCATCAAGAGCTGAGGGTCAGGGATTCGGGTGGAAGTAGAGGGGAGGGGGTTGTTACACATTCTGGCATGAGCACCAGTTCTCACCCCACAGCCTGTAGATGTCCTGGCTCTCCCAGGGTTTAGCTAATCCTCTTATTCAGCTTCTGGCTGGAGGCTGCGGGGCTCCCACAGACTGGAGCACAGAGTCGGCCACTCTCCGCTGAATAAACACAGTGACACAGTTGTGGTCTTTTTCTATTTCGTACAGGCGCTGAGCAAGAATTCTCCATAGAATCTATTCTACTCCTTCACTCTTTTCCAGTAAGCATGTTAACCCACCACCCCCAATCATCAAGACCTGAATTACATCTCTCCTACTCAGTCACCCTCCCATGTTCACTTCTTTGTTCTTCTAAAATCAGCTTTTCTCTCTTGATCCCCTTTTGCTCTATAACAGAAACCTTTTTTTTCTTCATTATTGATGGCCTCAGGAATATTTTCTCCAAACAGCGCAACAAACACTAGCCACATTGTGTAGTGTGACATCATTTTATGCTCCCTCCACAGAGGTTCCCAAGCGCTTTGCTTGCCGAGTTTACTTAACAAAGGAAAATATGATTTGTCAAAAAACCTGAACATCATGGACTGTAAATGTGCTAATTACCTCAAACTTAGCATAATGTCATCCATCCCAGTCACCTGTCCCAATCAATTGGGAAAATAAGGTTATTTTGTGCTTTCAGTTAGAGCAAAAGTGATACCAGACTACCATTTAAAAAATGAATTTGAGGCATGGTTGCAAAAAAAATCTTTCTCTTGCATGCTCATAGACTAAAAAGGAATCTGATGCTACTTCTGATCTATTAAACATGCTAAAATGTCTTAAAAAGAGCACAAATTCTCACAGCTTTGAGATATGTTTGTAAATTCAGAGACAACTGTCATTTTTAATTTGAGTTTACAAGCTTTGACTATTACAAAGTTAAAGCAAATATGGGAAAGTGTATAGATGTATATGTGATTTTTAAAACTTCAATTTAGTTGTTGGGTTCCTGTTAATATGCACTGCAAATAAAAGTCTTATTATTTTACAAGAAGAGTGCTAGAGAGCATAATTATTTCTTGATTAAATTCTATTCACATTAATTGTCAAACATTTTGATTATTGGTTGTTTTTTATGATTATTTTTAAACAGATGTCCCTAACATGAACTTGTACCAGGTTATTAAATGCTAGTTATTAATTGTCTATGTTACAAAAATCCAAGTTTTTAAGTTTCTGATTGCAAGTCACACAAAAGATGAAATTTGAATGATTTGTTTTGTTGTGTTTTTTTTAAACCTTTATTATGTAGAAATTGTAACCTTGTGGATATGTAGTGACACAAAAACTGAGAATTTTAAAAAGTATATTTGAATCATTTGAGAGGTTAAAAAAATCTACAAACTCAACAAATAAAGTATGCGTAATCAAATTATCCAGACAAATTATTTGTCATTGGCCTAGGTTCCCAGCTTTGCCTTGTTGGGAATTAAGCTTAGAGTGTAACTTTGATAAACTGAAATTTAATCTAAAATGAAAACTTTAGTGCTCTTAACACTTTCGTGACAGATTGTTAGCTAGGGAGAGTGTGACGCCAGTGTGTATATATGTATGCACAGAGACATCTGCATACACAGGAACAGACTGTAATAAGCTCTTGTTGATATACTGGTTACAGAGCAAACAGGTGTTACATGTCAGAACTGCTTACTTACACTGTCTGGCTGACATTTCCAGCTTAAGAGAGACAGAGCTCACAATTTCCTGTCAGGGTTGGCCCTACTGACAGCACAGACCTCACACCCCAGACCTCGGCAGCATTTTAGCTTGTGTCTCCATCTTAACATGGCTTCTGTCTGTGACTGTGCCATGTTGGCTTGAGCACAACACCAGACTGTCATTAGACTGCCACTTTTGCCAAAGAAAATCTTTTTGTAGAGGTATAATGTACAGCAAAAGTCTGCCATTTGAAGTTTATTTCCTCTCATCCACAAACAGTAAATGCTTACATCTTTAGCAAAGATTTTTTTATTTGTCTAAAATATTTACATTGACTGGCATTTACTCACTTGCAGCACAGCCAGAAACCTCACCACCCTCCCGAATTAATATGCCACACACTATAGAGCAAGTTCACACTCACATCTCTGCCCTATTAAGAAAAAAATGGAGGTAAAAAAGTAGCAAAATTTTATCACTAACAAAAAAATGGCACTGTGACACACCCCCCAGAACACACACGCACACACTGGCGTTATGTTTGGGAAGCAGCCCTTTTATTTGTGGCAACAAAAAATTTCTGATATATCTGAGCAGTATTATCAGGTGCTTCTCAAGTGAGTCTCCTGTCCTGCAAATGAGCTCCATTCAACAGCTTGAATTTAATTTGGTGGCAGTACCTCTTGTTCAGCCGTAGGACTTTAATAATAGCCATGAAGTTTTCCACCACCTGAAGGTTCTGGTTAAAATGACGCTTCAACTCAAAGTAACAGTTTTCTTAAGTAGAGCAAAGACTCCTGATACGAGGTGCAGTCCATGATGGTGGAGCTTGAGTCCATTTCACAGCAGCCTGGCCTATAGAGAGAAAATACATTAATGAAAAAAATAAGCTAAAAATGAATAATTACTCAAATATCTTGCAGAATATACTTAGACTGCTTGCCCAAGTCAAATCTGTCACATCTGTGTATTTAAAAACAAACAAACAAACAAACAAAAAGATCCCCATGAACTAAATAGAAGAGAAGAAGTTAAAGAATTGAAACTCGGAGGTAGGGTGGGGCACGTAAACGAGAATGAACAGCTTGCAGAACTGGGCGAACCTATATAGATGACAACCGGAAGGAGCGTGTTTGGAGGCGTGGCCCCGCTCCTGAAATTCCGATACTTAATCTCCAAATAAAATACCCACTGTTATTGTAGTTAACTTGGATATGTTAAATAATTTATGTAAATAGTTCTACTATTTATAGATAAAGAAACTGAATACTCTATGTAGAACATGTGTTGGTGACCATTTGTTTCTGTCTTGCAGCTGAAGGATATGGATACAGGAATCAGCGCAAATTTTCAGAAGACATTGACTGGTCATACGCAGGTGAGTCAACAATCACAGGTAACAAAACGAAAATGCTGAAGCAACTTCTGTGCATTCAGAACGTTCCTTTCCATGTGAAAGTAGAGCAACATGGTGTCAACAGATTTGGGAGGTCTTCATTTTGTTATGTGTTTGTGTACACTGCTGTTTGGTAAGACTCTTGAGTATATATATTATTAGTGTGGGTCTTTTGAAACTGAGTGGATGCTTGGTGAAGTCTTGGGACTCGTCTGCAAACTCCAATCCACTTTTTGTGGTGGGGGAATAGGTGATACCCCGAACACGGTGGTGTTCTGGGGCATTGATATTGCTGGCCCTGGACTAACCTTTTCCTAACCCATGGCAGGTTGTGGGAGATGGGGGTGCCTACTGAGCCACAGGAGGTAGAGGATTACCCTCCTTCCGGGGGTAGTCCTCAACCTCTTGGTTTTACCTGTCCCATCCTTCCCTCCTCCACACTCCCTCATACAACACATCACTCACACACGTAGTCTTGAAGGGGGTGTCGTGGATTGCGTAGGTTAGTGTGTAAGGCCATGAAAGGGCCCCCTGTGTAACGGATATTCATGAATACACGGATGCGCCTTATGCCCCCCCCCCCACCCCCCGTCCTCCTTTTTTAATTACACACAGGGGTGCAGGGAGGGGGACATCTTCCTACACCCCTGTTTCACACACTCTGCCTCAGATCAGGGGCAACAAGCAGTTTGTGGTGGTTTAGGGCGACATCTGCTCACCAACACCATGGGGGGGGGGGTGTTTGCACGTGTCTTTGTCTCTCTGTATGTCATCAGTTGGTAGGTGAGAGCGAGTGAACGAAGTGTATGAGCGTGTGTGTGTGTGTGTGCATGGTGGGGTCTGGGTCTGGGGCTTGCTGGGCCTTGGCCCAAGTGGGACATGGTGACCAGGTCGTGTGTACTTTTGGGAGCTGTCTGCCTTCAGGCTTCTGGGGGGCATCAATGCAGTTACCCTAATTATCAAGTACATTTGTGACAAAGACACAGTGACTGCGTGTGAGAATGCCTGACTCATACACTCTCTCCCCATCTCCTTCTCACGCTGTCCTCTCTCTCACACACATACTATTGGAAAATTGTTGATTTACGTGTCTGTGTTTTTTCACATTCTTTGTGCTCCAGGTCTTGTATGTTTGTTTTTTTTTGTTTGTTTGTTTGTTTGTTTGTTTTTGGGGGGGGGGTTGTTTTGTTTTATTTTGTTTTTGTCTCTTACTTGTGCAGTAGTTGGCAACACATTTTATTTGTTTTATTTGTTTAAAGTTTGTGGCAAGCCTATTCATGCTGTTATGCATTAAGCAAACACCAAAAGAGTATGGTAGGTATAGAAGCTCTAGCTAAAATAAAGAGTCTCAGTGGCATGTAAAGGAACAAAGAGCAGAAAGATAAATCTAAAAGACTTCCACACCCAGTACTGGACATCACTACCAACAATACAGACTGCATTGCCCTTTAGCTGCTGTTACATTAATCTTGAAACTTGATTTTTAGGCGAGAGGTTTCTTCCCTTTATGTGTTCTTAATGATCAAATACGGGCCTATCAGACTGCTAGTTTTTGTTTTGAAAGATTCATGTTTCCAAAAAAGAAAGGGGGGAAAAAGGAAAAACTGGTGATAAACTGACTTTTCTTCTGTCACCATTAGAGCTGCACAATTAATCGTTAGAAAATCGCGATCTCGATTCATACTTATGTGCGATCTCATTTCCAAATGACAACGATTTAAAAAAAAAAAAAAGAAAAGAAAAAGACGACGACGATTGTACCGCATTTTGATCCGGGACGTAATCTGCATGAAAACAAGCGCTCACTCTTCCTGCTCAACAAATGACAAGGGCGGAGCCTTATACCACGTGATACAGAAGCTGTGCCGTATGATGCTAAAATTAGCAGGGAAAAAACAACGTTGAGCACGTCAGGGATGACAAGAAAGTGACTGGAGAAAATCCGTCCCTGTCAACCACCCAAACATCAATAACGGGAACCTTATACAGTCCTTCCCTATACCCGTCGAACTCCCGCAGGCACAAAGAAATTACGGAGGCTATCACTTATCACCTGACCAAAGATATGGCTCCCATCAACACTGTGCAAAACGAGGAAAATGATCAACACCCTAGACACACGCTACACAGTGCCGTCCCGCAACTATTTTTCTATTGTTGCACTACCTGCTCTATACACGCAGCGTCCAGCAACGGAGACGGAATTTCAAGCAGTACATCATTTTGCAGCAACAACAACGTGAGACATTTGTTGTTTTTATGTTTATTTATTGTTTTTATGTTCAGTCTCAACTGTTACGAAGTTGATGTGCAGTTAATAAGTGCAATAAATATTTATACTGGAAAAGAAAATCGTGAGAGAATCGTGATCTCAATTCTAAGCCAAAAAATCATGATTCTCATTTTATGCAAAATCGTGCAGCCCTAGTCACCATCATATTTTGAGATTTTGGGTGATTGGATAGAACCACTGGATGAACCACTATATATACAGGAGTATTTAGAACTATGTTCCTAGGACTATGCTCTTTTAGACCTCAGATAAGACTGCAGAGATCTCAGATGACATTCCTAGAATCTACTGGAGCCAAACAAAGTTTGGGTGGGTGGGGGGGTGGATGTTACTGCCCTGAGTGTTCTAATTACCTCAGAGACCACTGTTGCTTTCATCTTCCACATCTTTTCTAGCTCCTCTTTCGGCTCTTGACCCCTCGAGTTCCTTATGTTCCTACTTATTGATATTGTTGTCGCTTTGCTATTGCTACATCTATCTTTACAACTTATCTTTGCTTAAGCATCTTAAAACACTTGGTTTTAGAACTAAACAAGCCTCTGGGATGAGAGGTGCAGTGTCTTCATCAAAACTTCACTAACTCCAATCACTTTCTTTCCACGCTTCTTAAACTACTATGATCTGGATAAATGAGAACCTATGCAGACACACTTCCACGATGCTTCCCTTTCTTGCTCCTCTTTTTTTCTCAGGTTTCTGAATCCCTGATGGATTCACTAAGTACATAAGTACATCAGTTTGATGACATCTGATGTACTCATGGATCTTTGTATTTTTATTGTGGACAGTGGTTCTGATTAGGGATGGGTACCGGTGTCGGTTCTGACATAAACGGTAGTAACCAGACCGAAAAGCAGCGCACATTTCGGTGCTTTATTTCGGTGCTTTTTTTTCCTGAGCTGTGATACACTTTAGATTCTAGCCAATCATTTTACGTTTCCGAGGATAGTAGGCGGGGCCAGGTACGTACGTTCTGTTTTAGAGCAGAGCTACAGATTAAAAATGTCCAAGGCGAAGCGGTCAAAGTCTGGCTGTACTTCACAGCAAAATATGCAAACTCAGCAGCAACAAGTGCTTTAAGCTGATACTGTGATACTGTCAAAGGAGGTAACACCTCAAATCCGATGAAACACCTGGCGACGCATAGCGTTTTTTTTAAAAGCCCAGAAATGCGCCGTATTTGATAGCTTGCTGCGAGACCTCACACCGAGCACATCTACTGCGGGTGGGTTGCCTGTTATGCAACATCCCCCAAAAACACGAAGAGGAGAGTCCTGGCCCCTAGCCCTGCCAGTGTAGCAGAAATGATGACGGATGATGATGCAGCAGCAGCCGTTCTTCTCTGCGTGAGTAGCTAATTTACGTTGAGTAGGCTAACCACGTTATTACATTAATGCATGTAAGGTGAACTAGCAAACATCATCATAGCTACATGCTGTCCTCTTGTTTGATGGCAGATACTCCCTTCACCCTGGCTAAAAAGGCTAAAATGACCAAAGAAAAAGTGGAAAACAGTTAAACATGAGAGGTTTAGGACAAAGTTTGTGTTTTTTCCATTGTTTAAGCACTGCTTCCAGCCAAGAGTGATACCATATATGCCCCATAGCTGCAGAAAAGGCTAACATTGTTATATTTTTACAAAAAACAGCTGAACATGAGAGGTTTTTGGACCAATTTTGTGTTCTCCATTCTTTAAGCACCGGTTTGAGCACCGTTTGAGCACCGGCACCGTTTCAAAAGTACCGATTTGGCACCGGTATCGGATAAAACCTAAACGATACCCATCCCTAGTTCTGATAGTGGCTATATAAATGATAGACAACTGTTAGATTGATAAATGTAAGGTTTTCCTATTTGATATTCAGTTTTTGTTGAAAAATAAAAGGGGTCAGTTTCAACAAAAACTCTAAATTTGTTTCAAAGAGGAGAATACAATGCTCTCACAGTTACCCCAAGATAAAAGGAGTGATATTCTGATGTTGGAGTTTTCATGAACGTGAACTGTGCTGAAAACTGCTTCTCTGACTGAGCAAACACAAATGAATTAAACAAGCATGTTCTGACTTCTCCGATCATTCTCTAAAGTGGAAATGACTTCTCCATATTTTTAAGTTGGTCTTTGTTATGAATTCAAAATGATGTCACAAATTGGGCAGATGTCTTAACAATCATTTTAGTAACATACTCTGGACTGCATACTTTTATAAACAGGATTTTAACAGTAATCTCAGGATCAATGAATATATACAGTATATTCCAAATATTTTATAAATACTTTGTATTTAATTGTATTAAAAGACAAAACACATCAATAGCATTCACTAAGAAATTTTTAGAGACTGGCTGAGATGGCGAAAGCTCTTGCTGTAGAAAGCTCTTGCTGTAGAAAGCTCTTGCTGTAGAAAGCTCTTGCTTCACGATCTTTAAGAGGTGGTGATAGTTTCAATGTAATACAAATGAAGCGTGGCTGTGGAACATCAAGCACTTAATAAGAAAAGCAAAAAACCCTCATTTTAACATTGTCATAAAGTTCAGGAAATACAAAGAAAAGAATTGTTTATATAATGGTGTTCTGTAAATACTTTGTCAATAATTCCTACACCTTTGAAACATCACAAGCATCACTTTCAGTCTTCTGTCTGGCTTCCCACAGAGTTGACATTCGCAAACCTGAAACAATGACTTGGTGATGTTCCGGGGTAGGATGAGAGCCATCTTTTCAATTTCTTACATGTACAAGTCGGCCACAATGGGAGAAATTGGGGAGCCCATGGCACACCCATGTTTCTGTGTGTAGTACTGACCCTTGTATGTAAAATATGTGTATTGAAGACCGTTCCAAAGGTAAACACACTTGGTCGATGCTGAGAGTAGTCCTGTTGCAGAGGATGAGGTCATCCTGTAATCTCTTACAAACTACCTCCAACGCTTCCGTGACTGGAATACAAATAAAGACACATGTAACATCATATAAGGCCATTGTTTCATCTGCTCCTGTAATGACATCTCGCACCTTCTCAACAAAATCCAAAATGTTCTGGATGTGGTGTCCAGAGCTGCCTACCAAGGGGTTGAGAATCAAAGACAAAAGATTTTAAGATGTCATAGGTGACATAGTTGATTATACGGACAATTGGTCTTAAAGGTGTGCACTTTTTACCAATCTTCTGTAAACCATACAGACTTGGTGTAGATTCCCCTGGGTATAGCCCTGGGTATGATGTCCAGTTAGTGTTGTCTTGTTCTAACTGTTTCAGACAATCTAGGGCTGGGCGATATGACCCAAAATTCATATCTCGATATTTTTTAGCTGGATGGCGATATAAGATATATATCTCGATAT
>NW_024582878.1:153521-159962 GCF_018398535.1 Haplochromis burtoni | reverse complement strand
GGCTGCTCCAGTCTGCATGCCAAATATCCTTGGGCAAGATTCGAACCTCAAGTTGCTCTCTGAAGCATCCATCAGAGTATGTGTAATGTGTAATGTGTGTGAATGTCAGATAAAAAGCATTTATGTAAAGCCATACAGAAAAGTGCTTGTGTGAATGGGTGAATGAGGTGAATGAGGTATTGTGCAAAGCGTTTTGAGTGCTTCAAGAGAGTAGAAAAGCGCTATATTAGAATGAGTCCATTTGCCATTTAACACTGCTTTTGTCCAGAAATGTTACAGATGTGTATACTGTCTGTTCTATAGCAGCATGTGGCTCACGTAATATTAAAGAAAAAACATTTTAAGTCTTGAGCTCTGCTTAAGCATTTGCATTTATTTTGTTTCTCCATTCATTTATCTTTGTTTTTCCAACAGTGCGCTCACTGGTTTAACTTCTACAAAAATCAGCAGAGAAATGAGAAGTGCTTCACGTATTTAATCAACCACAAAACTTCTTTACTTATTAAGTGCAAGATTTGTTATCATATTGCAAATTTCAGAAAAAGTCATTGTAATTCATTTCCCAGATTAACTCTAATGATAAGGTACAAAGTTTTCATGAATTCACAAAATGGTAAATGTCAATTTTTTGTATTGGAGTTTGTATCGTATTTTTTGTAGACATTTCTATATTAGATGGAGGAAAACAGGAATTTATTCTGTCATTTAAATGTTTATCTGTTAGTTAATTACTTTTGGACATGGAAGAGGTCTTTATTAATAGAAAAAGCTTGAAATGTCTGAAAATCTAATTAAAGGTTTAAACTCTATGCCCTCCTTCACATTTTTGAAGCTGTCCAGTGGGCAGGGCCAATTCTGGGCCCCGGGCCTTACTTTTGTGACACCCCTGAACTCGAGAGAGTCACCTACTCAACTGAAAATTATTGAAAGTAACAACTTTCACTTTTCACTATTTTTTTAAAATTTATTTTGGGTTTGATTATTATTTGGTTGTCTTTCCACCAAGATCTACACCGCCCCAAAAATGATTTATCTGAACACTAATTGTCTATATACACACTCCAGGAACATTAAACCAGAACAACTGGGCCAAGAAGTTTCCATCCTGCAGCAACGCCAAGCAGTCTCCCATCAACATAGAACAGAACCTGGCCCAGGTGAAACTACAGTACCAGAAGTTGAGCTTTGATGGCTGGGAGAATCTGACAACTAACAGAACAACAATCAAGAACGATGGCAAGACTGGTAATAACAGTAATGCTTTGGATTGTTTTTTTTGTTGTTGTTGTTGTTGTTGTTTTCTAGAACAACGAGAATTTTGATCTAGTTTGGTTAGTTCTACATATTCACATATACTTATATCTCAACTACTGTATGGAATAAAATAGACATTTTACACACATTATGGTCGCCAGTGGAGGAGTCCTTTTGAGCCTAGCAACTGATTTTTTTTCTCCTCAGACAATAAAATTGAAATCTTGGAATATATTAACAGCATTTATTAGAACACCAGCCAATGTAATTTTTAAGTCATAGCTCCTATAAATTAAGAGATTGGCACTATAACTACTATATCATTTTTTGGTTTCTGTAAGGGTCACCTGTATGTGCAAGCTCAAAATTATATATTTATTGCTACATTATAATTATTGTTATCCATTAAATTTCAAATTGTCTTTTACAAACAAGTAGAAAATAGTAAAGCACATTCTCATTTTTTAAAGTATTTATTTACTTCCATCACTGAACAGAAAAATGTCTTTTTGTGGTTGAAAGATTCATTCTTAAATCCACAAGCTGAAATTTAGATATAAAAATGTGAATTTTTAAAAAATTAGGACAGGCTAATAAAAAGAAAAAAAAAACTGTATACTTGTACAAGTCAACAAGAATGAATTAGCAACAGGTTGAGCTAATATTTTCCTTACCTTAACGGGGAAATTAGATTTTTGCCAAGACAAAAAAACGTAACAGGCTTAAACTTACATGGATTAAATGGCACAAAGGGAGGCAAACAAAGAGAGATCACAGTTACCAAAACATATCAAAGGGACTTTTCTTCATGTGTTCAATAATCGGTGACTTAAAACAGGCTTAATATCATCAGTTCACAGTAAATAAGGTATTATCACAACAAAACCATAATTACATGACCATGGCAACACGATGAAAACATGACCACTTTTGTGATCCATTCAAAGTAAGTTTCGATTCTTGAGCGTATCTTTTTAGCAAGTTAAAGAAAAGGCGACTTTTATTCAGGTCTGTTTTATGGTAGAGTGCAGGTGCTGCTAGAGTATTAAATAGAGAAGATCATCTTTTGATATTCTGTATGTTTCTAATCCATTGTTTTCAGGACATTTTCACTGTGTTGTGGTTGAGTCTTCAATGCAGTAGGCAAAGAATAAAACTGAAAAATCTGGGATATCAAAAACTTGAAGCAGATCCACAGTCATTGCCACTGCAACATCTTGTTTCTTTTCTTTTTGCCATTCTGTTGTAGGGTTGTTCGATATAACGATATATATCGGTTTCGTATTACGCTATCGTTTGTTTCGTGGTGTCGCAAAATAAACAATTTAAGGGAATATTTTTTCAGCGTTTTGATGGTCACTGTAGTGGTAATATTAATTTCTTAAAGTTCTCTCTTTCTCTTATATTTAAAATAACCACACTACGTGACTGTTTTTACACATTGTCATTAGCAACATTGATGGTAAACCTTTGGCTTGTTTATTTTCCACATAAACCTTTCACAATGAAGCTGAAGATCCTGTTGAGATTTTCAAAATAAACTGAAGTGATGACAAGCAGAAGGACCATTCAAAACAAATTGAGGACCTTATTTCTAAACGAGGGGCTCCCTCTGTAGCATTGACATGGTTTGGTTATGAAAAGTCTGACACGGACCAGAAAACTGTACTATGCAAATTATGCATGAAACCGGTCCCCACCTCAGACTCAAACACGGCAAACCTCTTCTACCACCTACGCAAGAATAGTGTGAAAGAGTATGGAGAGAGTTTATGGATGAGAAGCAAAAAAAAAAAGCCATCAGGTGCTAAAAATAAACCTTAGACTCAAACGTTAGAACAGGCTTTTCCCTGTGTAATAAATAATCACAAAGAAAATTCCGTCCGTTACAACTTGTGTCTAAAAATGTACAGTTTCACGCATCAGTCAAAACACTCAACTCCAAGTGTACGACGCCCACCTGAAAACACTTCACGCAAGTCGAGTTGCCCAAGATTCACAGAATTTACAGAAAATTTACAGAAAATTTTTTGTCATATATATCGTTGTCGTGACAATAAATGTCTTATATTGGGATATGAGATTTTGGTCATATCGCACAGCGCTATTCTGTTGTAGACTTACTAGTATGCTTTTGCCCAACCCAGTTTGGGTCACGCAAGCTGTTGTACAAATGGCATCTCTCTTTATACATTAGTCTCAATGTAGCTTTTTAATAGCAATTATAAAATAAAGAAAATTCAGTCTCACACGTGCTATTTTTTCTCACATATCTTTTCTGCTAGTGACCGTCAATGTGGATGGTGACTTCTATGTCAGTGGAGCAGGTCTCAGGTCAAAGGTCAAGGTGGGGTGCATCACTTTCCACTGGGGGTGCTGTAATGCTTCTTCAGAGGGCTCAGAACATAGTCTGAATGGTGTCAAATACCCTCTAGAGGTGAGTCAGCTTATGTGAGTAGTGTTGAGCTTGGTAATGACCTAAATGTTAAATATTACTTACAGACTCAAATTCATCTGTTATGATCAGGAGAATTTAAACTATATCTATAAGTTCAGCTCTGTCCAGAAATTAAGCATTCAGCTATGTTAAACTCTAAGATCAATCTAAATATCATTAGCTGTCTTTATTATTGTGTTTTCATCACAGTTTTGTTCTGTCTTTATTTAATGATAGATTAGTTAGTATTATTTACTATTTTTTGTTTTACCTCTGCAACCTTTGTTCCATTTTTATAATTTTATTTTCATTTTATTTGCTCTACTTAATTTAGTTTTATATTATTTCTTGTATTGTTTTGTTTACTACTTGAGATGATGCATCTCAAGGCATTTACTTAAATATGATAAAAAATAATGTTATAATATTATATAACATTATAACCAGAATTCTTATAAAGCAACAATAAAATATCATCTTAATTTAAAACAAAATCATTTCATATTTTTAAAAAGGACCTTTACAAAAAGAAATTCAGTGTCTGAATTAAACAATCTCACTGGACTGATAGACTCAACTTATTGGTGTTTATTTTTTTCTGTTTACTCCTGTAGATGCAAATATACTGTTATGACCCACTTCGATTTGATTCTTTGGATGAAAGCATCAAGGCTGGAGGCAGAATCACAGCACTCGCTGTTCTATTTGAGGTTTGTGGTGTGTGCATGTGTTCACTACAAGGCATATTGTTATGTGCTGAGAACAGGTTTAGAGGTTTGTATGACTTGTGTGCTTAAAGAGTAAAGCATTGAAATTCAAAAAGCTATTCCATGCATGCGTGACAATAGAAGAAGAAAGGTATTACAATAATTAAAATAAAATAAAAGTTAAGCTTGAATAAGTTACTGCAATCATTGAGGAACTTAGCATGGAGCCGCTACTCCTCTGTTGAAAAGAGCTGATTGGGGGCTTTTTAATTCACAACAGGTAAACAGATGTTCAAAGTGATGCTGCCAGTGTATGTAGTATCGTGGCTTTGTCCTGTCTTCCTACCCTAACCCCATCCAGTCACAGCAGATGATCATCCTGAGCCTGGATCTGTTGTAGGTTTCTTACTGTTAAAAGTTGTGTTGAGAAGTTTTTCCTTCTCACTTCCACCAAAGCACTTGTTCATAGGGGGTCATATGACCGCTGGGGTTTTCTTTGCTTTGCACACAGAGGGTCGTTTGATTCTTTGTATTATTGTAGGGTCTTTACCTTACAATACAAAATGCTTTGAGGAAATTGTTGTTGTGATTTGCCACTATACAAATAACATTGAATTGAATAGTAATGTTCAATCATTAGACTGAAGGTTTATTTTTATTGTTGGTTTATGATCATTGCTGTGTTCTTGTCTGTGTGCTTATGTTCAGTGTCAGGGTTCATACTGAGCATAGTAAATACTTTTTCTTAACATGCAGTCTGCTTTGTGCAGTCATGTTGCCTCTGGCCATGTTGGCATGTTAGAACTGTGAAAGGTCAGGTTGGAACAAATCTAAGACGAATGCCTCATGTGAAACAGCAGGGAATATCTGTGTGTCTTTCCAGCTAAAGCTTGGGCATAAAAACTACCAGTTAACTACCAGTTTTGTTTCTTGCCAGCAACTTTGGCAGTAACTGGGTCATAAATAATCTTCTTCTCATCGTTTTCTTTTTTTTTTTCTCAAAATTCCAAAAATGCGAACGCTTTGTTGGTGAAAGCAGTGTAACCATGAAAGTTCTGGTTTTGAATATGTCCTATAGTCTTGTTTAATATTCCCTTTGTGTTACTTTTGTTTTTCTTAACTTTATGGTAAAATAATAAATGGAGCATTTAACAGTGCAAGATCATACATATCTTTAGCAGAACCTATATCTAAAACATAAAATCCATGACATGATGTTATGTTTATAATTTTGAGAGGAAAGGGTTGTACGTTGTTTGTTTTATTTATTCCTTCATATTTTATTACTTTGTTAACTTACAAAGTTTCAGTCATAGGAACTTATAGTTTTACAGTATACTGGCTGTCCTGTTTATTTTCTGGGGTTTTTTCCAATGGTATTAGTGTTGTTATATTTGTTAGTAAAGCTATTTTAAGATATTCATTTGGAACCTGTATGTATATGTGTGATTTATCTGAAGTAATTATGTTTTCCTTTTCACAGATAAGCACTGAAGACAACATGAACTACGCTGCTATAATAGAAGGCATCAACAGTGTGAGCAGATATGGTACAGCAGGTGGTTTTTTGTGTTTTCTCTTACCTTTTCTTGTGTTGTGTGTTTTTAAGCTGTCTTGTTTACTGTCCAGGAAAGAGTGCCAGGGTTTCACCCTTCACCCTACAAGGTCTTCTGCCAAACTCCACTGAAAAATACTTTATCTATAATGGCTCTCTGACTACGCCACCTTGCGGCGAGATTGTTGAGTGGATCGTCTTCAAGAACACAGTAGCCATCTCCGATGACCAGGTGACAAATCCAGTTCCAGTACATTTAAATTAAAATGTATACATTTTCACTTTCTATTTTGACATCTGCTTCAAATCCTGCATGTTGTTTATTATTTTTATATTCTTGTTTTAAATGGTAACCTTCTTTATATTGATTTCTAAATGACTGCACCACTTTAGGCTCCACTCCATTCATACAATCCCAACAGGGCACTTAGATCATCCAACCATAGGCTCCTAGCACAACCTAGGACTCGAATGAAGTCGAGAGGCGA
>NW_024582878.1:131816-133355 GCF_018398535.1 Haplochromis burtoni | reverse complement strand
CCGTGACTGGGATGCAAGTGAAGAGAGATGTACTGTTGTACGATACCATGGTTTCATCTGCCTCCATAATGACATCTCTCACCTTCTCAACAAAATCCAGGGTGTTCTGGATGTGGTGTTCAGAGCTGCCCACCAGCGGGTTGAGAATCGAAGCCAGAAACTTGGAGGTGTTATAGGTGACCGAGTTTACGTGAAAAGGGAAAGACCATCTCTGAATTGAGGAGGGAGCCTAGGGGTACATCTTTCGCCATCTTACAATGCTGTGATTGCAGCCATTCCCCAACTCTCTGTGAATGGTACTCATGGCCATTGATCAGTGGTTGCTGATCAGTGGGTTTTGGTCAGTGGTTGTTGGTCATGGGAATTTGCATAATTAAGATTAAGGAACTGACCTCCCAGCCCATTGTTCCTTCAGTGGGCTGGTTTCAGTCATTATGCAAATGTATGTTTATAAGATTGGGGAAACCTGCAGTCAGCTGAGACTGAAGAAGTCACTTGGATGAGTGACGAAACGTTTCTCCCACAAAACGCTACATCCAGATGAACAACAACTTTTTGGGATTTACTTTCCTGGATGACTGAAAATATATCAAGACAAAATCAGGGTTAAAAGTCTGAAAGGGAGGGAAAAAATGCCCTGAAACCGAAAAGGGGGGTTTGAAACTGAAAAAAGGGAATTTGAAGCCCCCCAAAAATTGAAACTGTAAAAAAACTAAATTGCATAATTTTGTAGTAAACAAACGGCAGACACCGTTGAGCCATTACAACAGATTTTAGGGTTCTCCACCTCCTGAATCCCACTTTCCTACTCATTTCCTTTTTAGAAGCAAATTCACACTCTACAATTGAGAAAGGAAACTAGAGGGTTTCTTTTTTCATTTTTTTATTTGAGTACATTTCAGAGCCAGTGTTTTTTCACTTTTACTTGAAAAAAGAAATTGACACTTTTGCTGGAGTATTTTTAACACTAGTATCTGTACTTCTAATTAAGTACAGAATGTCTGTACATTTTCCACTTCTGTCTGGCTTACCTAAGCTCAAAGTGGGCTGCATGTGGCTCACAATGTAAAATGAATTTGTTGACATCCCTATATACTACTCCGAAAGCAATTCTCTTTTGCAATGTGAAGCTTATTATTGACTATGTGCACGAGACAATGCTAACTTCCTGGTTTGAGACCGGATGTGGGGTTGTGCATTTCCGGTAGCTTTACTTTGCGGTCAATCGCTACTGCGAAGATATACTCCAAAATCATGTCCAAAACTCGAAAACGGAAAGATCGCGTTAAGTTACAAAGAGGAGAAGGTGGGAACACTCACCGCTGTTGTGTCATAAAAAATCTAATGATCAATTTTGATGTTTAAAGAGTTTAGCGGTCCCTCGCAATAACGCGGTTCACCTTTCACCTCGCTGTTTCGCAGATTTTTTAGTGCAAGTTTGCATGCTTATTTTTACGTCACATTGTGTCCTGCGTCCTGATCGCTGCAGACGATCTCCTCCGTGACGTCTCTCCTGTACAGTACAGAATCGCTGCATCG
>NW_024582878.1:130115-131341 GCF_018398535.1 Haplochromis burtoni | reverse complement strand
TTTTTTTTACATTTTTAACCAGCAAATACTCAAACACTATGTGTGTATCTGTCCCAAAGTACAGATCCTGATTCATTTTGATTATAAGAAAGGGTGAGAATTTCAGGCTTTTAAAAATCTGCCTCACATTTCAGTGTGCAGAAAGAAAAAAAAAGGGGTCTGAAAGTGGGTTAAAAGACCATTTTTCCAAAAATATTTTTTCAAAATTATTTGACATATGAAGCTTAAATTTCATCATTCCATTCTATCATATAGCTTAAAACTTTGGACCATAAACGTTTTAGGTAAATTGAAGATGATGAAGCAAAATATTCTAAACTTCTGTTGATTTTTAGACAAATGATCATGATGTAAAAATAGAGCTGAAGTGACCTGAATAAAATGCCAGTGACAGACAGAGAATGGGGTGACTTGGGTACCAATTGATTTTAACACTGCATGTTGTTTCTACTCAATAACTGGGATTGATCTTTGGCTTTGGGGAGAGTTTGTTCTGGTACCAGAGAAATATTTGATGTTGTTTTCAATTAATGTTCTAAAATATTCTTAAAACATTTGAGAAGCTGGTTTTGAATTGCCGTTGACTTTTGCCTCCACCAGTTAGTTTTGGAATATGCAACACTTTAGCATATTTTATTGGAGTTAGCAGAAATTAATTTATTAGTTGTTACACACACATCTGTATATAGTTTGGCAACATCACAGAACAAAAACAATCTTCTCCATAATCAGTTCCATTTGTTTGTCTGTTTATCAGTCTAGCATCCACAGTTGTAAAGATATTTAAATATTGTGTGATGGTAGATATCAATAACAACTGAAGGTGATTTAATTTTGGTGAAAATTGTGTCAAGGTGATACCAAATGTGAAAAACAGCAAAAACTTTATATTACTTTTAAAGGATTGTCTTCAAATTTTACAATATCCTAGACCTTAGAGAACTTGACTATCTAGCTTGGCTAAGCACACACTTTATTTTTTTAATATGACACACTACATCTGCTAACCTCAGCATGTTGTAGTAAAAACATAAAACATCAAAGTTTTAGTAAGCTGTTAGGATGCTAGGGCTGGGCGATAGGGCCTAAAATCCATATCATGGTATAATTTGAAGCATGTGCGGTAACGATATAGATCACGATATATTTTTTTCTTCTGTATACCCTATTTTCTATACTTAAAATCCTTTAATTTCCTCAAAACTCGACCGTGCACCTTATAATCC
>NW_024582878.1:106201-129228 GCF_018398535.1 Haplochromis burtoni | reverse complement strand
TACCCTGGTGCAGGTGTGCCGCGGTCAATGGAAGAATCCGTGAGTTTCTCTGTGAGTTTTCCATTACGTCATAGCTAGGGATGGGTACCGGTGTCCGGTGCCATTATTCTGACATAAACGGTAGTAACCAGACCGAAAAGCAGCGCACATTTCGGTGCTTTATTTCGGTGCTTTTTTTTCCTGAGCTGTGATACACTTCTAGCCAATCATTTTACGTTTAGTAGGCGGGGCCAGGTACGTACGTTCTTTTAGAGCAGAGCTACAGATTAAAAATGACCAAGGTAAAGCGGTCAAAAGTCTGGCTGTACTTCACAGCAAAAGATGCAAACTCAGCAGCAACAAGTGCTTTAAGCTGATACTGTGATACTGTCAAAGGAGGTAACATATAAAGTGGGTTTCCAAACAAAAACCCCATTCTTCACTGAAAGAAAAGAACACGTTAAACTCTAGAGCAGCGGTCCCCAACCACCAGGCCACGGACCGGTCTGTGAGTCGTTTGGTACCGGACCACGAGAGTTGAGGCTCAGGTGGGAAATTGATGGTTTTCAGGGTTTTTATCATTAACTCTGTTTCCCTGGGTCTTTGTAGTTGTGTCTTCTTATTATTATCTTATTTTGAAAGAAATATTTACACGTTACCATGGTGGCCAGAGAGCAGACAGGAGGATGTTACTCTTAATGTTGGCGCATTTCAGGAGGACGCTGCTAATAAAGTTACACAATTACACAGTTAATTGGCATTTATTATTACATTTATAAAATACCACAGTTTTTGTCTTGGACGTATCATTTTATTTTGTTGTATTTGTTCGCTGCACCTTAAAGGCCGGTCCGTGAAAATCTTGTGTGACATTACACCGGTCCGTGGCGCAAAAAAGGTTGGGGACCGCTGCTCTAGAGTGAAACAACAAAGGTACAATGCCTAGGCAAAGCAATGGCAGAGCACTCCTAAAAAGCTTCTGCTAATCTTTAAACAGCAAAACAAACTAGGCCCCACAAATTTACTGCCATTATCTTCACCACTAGAACAGCAGGAACATATTTCCTGACACTTGGTAGCCAAAACAAAACGTATGATGTAATGATAGAAAGGTGCTATACAAGTACAGTTTTGCTTATCTACTTAGAAAGTATACTCCATTAGATGTTACAAACTCATCGATGCTGGGTACTAGAATTTACACAAGCCTTAGAAGAAAACTGAAAATTACTGGAAGCAGCAGCAGTCATGCCAAACTATAACATGCTGATCACTGTAGTTTGTTCAGTGAGTATGGTTTGATTGAATCGGTTTCCCTGATATAGGAATAGGAAAGGGTTTCAAAGTACCAAAAAAATTAGTTGCTGGTTTTAATTTAAATGTCTTATGAGATCCAAAAGTCCAAGAATTTTTTTTTTAATATATGTAAAGGGACCTCTGGCTAATACGTCGGGTTCATGTCGGGCTCATAACCGAAAACTAGCTTTACTTTGTTGTCTGGGTCAACTTTGCTAGTGAGAGACAGAGAGAGGCGTTGAAAGGCTCCAATGGAACTTATTGTTTCGGAGGAAAACACGAACACAGTGTACAGTCGAGTCTTAACAGCTTACTTACAGCTGGGCTCGTCAGGCACTCTTCTTGGCTGCAGTGGTGATTATTATATTTACATGCTTCCAGCTCCCGTTTCTGGTCGGTGACAACTCGTACTTTTCCTTTTTCTCCCTCCCTCGCTCACAGACACATAACAAGTATGGCAGTCCATTCTCCCTGCAGCACGGACTACACTGCCCATGAGGCTACATTCTTTAGGGCTATGCCTGTAACACTAATGCGTGTTTTGTTTGGGTTTCCACCGGTGTGGAATTATCAAAAATGGAGAGGGCATAGCCTAACATATGAAACAGGAAAAGACCGGCGTGTAATCCATTTATTTCAACAAAATAACTGTATTCTGAATACCACCTTTTTAAACGGTAACTGTAACAGAATACAGTTACTCATATTTTGTATTTTAAATACGTAACAGCGGTACATGTATTCCGTTACTCCCCAACACTGTTTATAGACATGTCAGCATAGAACAATTAATGTTGGTTTAGTCAACATAGCATAGTTTTTTTTCTGGTCTTTTTTTTGTTATTGTTGTTGATTTTCAGGTCACTTTGGAGTGATTCATTGGTGCGTCCGCTGTTTTATTTATTACTCTTTATGTCTTATCATTTCTCTTTCTGCACTCAGCAGTATGTTTGATCTGCCTTCAGTCCTGCCCTTTAACTACAAAAACACATAAACACACATACACAACCCAACCAGTCAGTCAATCAGTCAAACCATGACCACACTGAGGTTTGCCACATGGAAACACATGGTCTGTTTTCCCTGACAGTTGGTTTCAGGGAAAACAGACTAAAATTGGAGGGAGGGAGGGAGAGAGAGAGAGAGAGAGGTTTGTGCATTCTTTACCAAAGTTCTCGTGGTTGGCACTGCCCTCTAGTGGTCCAAGCAAAATATTTGTATTTATCAGCTTGTATTTATCTGTTCCCTCTTCTGCTGTTCATAGCTAATGATATCAGGATTTTCACTTTGATCCCTCAGTGAACAGAGTTCAGACTGGTTAGAGCACTGAGCCTAGCTGAGATCCAGTGGAAAAGGAAATTTGCGAATGATTGGATAGAGTTTTCTGTCTGTCACCACCAATCCTCAGCCTGCTTTAATCTGTGTTAATCCCAGACTTCATAGTGTCAGTCATCTGCATTGTCTCTGCACTACTAATCTCACCTCTGACCCAGAATCATACTTACAAACACAGACAGGAGCCATTTCAACAGCCACAATTCACATTACTCATCCATTGCTTACTTACCGGTAGTTAATAATTCAGTTCAATTTAATTAAATTTTATATATACAGCGCCACATCGCAACAGCAGTCACCTCAAGGCAGTAACAAATAAATCAATAAACAAATAAAGGCACATCATGATGGGCGCTAGGACAGTTTATGGCCCACCAAAGTCAATTTTAAAGGTATAACTATGGCTTCACATCTAAATTGAATTAATTCTTGATTATGCTCTTCAATTTTATATTGAAGAGCACAATTTCAGTTTTATGAAATTCAGCTTTGTAGTTTTTTGTGTAATTTTCCTAATCAGCAAACAAGCATTGAACACATTTCACCACTGAGTTGCTTCAAAAGAGCAAGCTATAAAACATAATATGATGTGATAACCTGCATTGAGGATCAGGACAATTTTAAAAGCAAAATCATAAAATGTAATATTTTCCTTTTAATTGACTCTTTCTTTTTTTTAATGTAGTCAATCATACATGATAATGTATCCAGTGTTGCCCTGTTCATCAAATTTACATAAAAGCTACTGAAATAATAAAAGTTACTATAATAGAAAATAAAGTCAAGGTAGATCTTAGTTTTGGTTAGAGTTTTGATTCCTGTATTTGAATTTGTGTCCAAAAGTGCAGGCAAAAATGGAATATACACTGTAGAATGTGACAATCAATAATACCAAGCCAGCCACACTGTAATGAGTACATTTATTTATTTATTTTTTTTATCAGGATCTGAAATGACTGAGGAAATGTAAGCTGTAAACCATCTGCAGAACTCGTGGGTTTAAAAGAGTGCATCACAGCATATTTTTAAAAAGAGAGGTTTTTATCTGTGTGTTTCAGTCTGCAGTTCAGAACCGGAGAACATCCAGGTGGCACCACACAACCTTAGCAGCCTGCTGGTGACATGGGAAAGGCCACGGGCAGTGTATGACTCCAGCATCGACAAGTACTCAGTCAACTACAGACTAGCTAGTACAGAGAATGCTGTCTCATCTGAATATCTGACTGACGGAGACCAGGATGTGGTGAGAAAGCAACCAACAGTTCATAATATAAAAAACATTTTCTCTTAAATTTTGTGATATTTGCCATCTGTCCGTCCGTCCATCCATCCATCCATCCATCCATCCATCCATCTTCTTCCACTGATCAGGGGCCGGGTCATGGGGGGCCAGACAAGGCAGAGAAGCCCAGACCTCCCTCTCCCCTACCACCTCCTCCAGCTTGTCCAAGGGAACACCAAGGCATTCCCAGGCCAACCGAGAGATATAATCTCTCCAGCGTGTCCTGGGTCTGCCCCGGGGCCTCCTCCCAGTGGGGCATACCTGGAACACCTCGCCCAGGATGCGCCCAAGAGGCATTCTTGTCAGATGCCCAAACCATCTCAACTGGCTCCTTTCATTGTGGAGGAGCAGTGGGTCTACTCTTAGTCCTTCCCAGATGGCTGAACTCCTCACCCTATCTCTAAGGGAAAGGCCAGCCAACCTTTGGAGGAAGCCCATTTGTGCTGCTAGTATCCGCACTACCCACAGCTTGTGACTGTAGATGAGGGTAGGGACGTGGATCAACCAGTAAATTGAGAGCTTCGTTTTTACATTCAGCTCTATCTTCACCATAACAGACCAGTACAGCGTCCGCATCACTGCAGCCGCAGCACCAATCCATCTGTTAATCTCTCACTCCTTCATCACTTGTGAACAAGACCCCGAGATTTTAGTTTAATTCACTTGGGGTAGGAAGTTGTCCCTGACCCGAAGTGGGCAATTCACCCTTTTCCGGCTGAGGGCCATGGCCCCAGATTTGGAGGTGCTGATTCTCATTTCCACTGCTTCACACTGTACTGCAAGCTGTTCCAGTGCGAGCTGGAGGCCATCATACATTAAGGCTAACAGAACCGCATCATCTGCAAAAAGCAGAGATGAGATTCTGAGACCACCCAAGTGAAAGCCTCCCTCCACTTGGCTACTTCTAGAAATTCTCTCCATAAAAAAGGGCCTGTTGCAATGGGTCAGACATCCCATACTCCTGAAGCACCTCCCACAGAACACTCTGAAGGACATGGTTGAATGCCTTCTCCAAGTCCACAAAATATATGTAGACTGGTTGGGCAAACTCCCATGCACCCTCAAGTATCGTTGAGAGGGTAAAGAGCTGGTCCAGTGTTCCACGACCAGGACGAAAGCCGCATTGTTCCTCCTGTATCCGAGGTTCAACTAAAGGACGGACTCGCCAGCACCATGGCATAGACTTTCCCAAGGAGGCTGAGGGTGTGATCCCCTATAGTTGGAGCACACCCTCCGGTCCCTCTTCTTAAGTATCCGTCGCATGATAGTTTGCCAGAATTTCTTCCTTTTCCATGGCCTCTCCAAACTCCTCTCACACTGGGTTTTTGCTTTAGTCACTGCCTGAGTCGCGTTCTGCTTGGCCTGTCAGTACCTATCAGCTGCCTCTGACGTCCCGAAAGCTAACCAAGCCCAATAGGACTCCTCCTTTAGCCTGGTGGCTCCCTTCACTTCTGGTGTCCCAACATTTGGTTCGGCGGTTACTACCACGACAGGCAGCAACCACCTTACAGCTGCAGCTCAGTGCAGCGGCTTCAGCAGTGGAGGTGCTGAACATGGTCCATTCAGACTCGATGTCCCCAATCTCCCTTGGAACGCTGTTGAAGCTCTGCCTGAGGTGTGAGTTGAAGAGCTTGCAGACTGGACCTCTGCCAAGCGTTCCCAGCTCACCCTCATTATACATTTTGGTGCATCAGGTCTGTCCAGCATCCTCCCCCCCACCAACTCACCACCAGGTGGTGATCAGCTCAGCCCCTCTCTTCACCCAAAATATTTCCACAAGTCTGGTGATACGATTACAAAATCGTTTACAAAAATGTTTGTTACAACTGTGGTTTGCACAGGCGTCCAGTAACAAAACACTGCTCAGGTTCAGATCCGGGAGCCCATTCCTTCCAGTCACTCCCCCTCCAGGTCTCACTGTCATTTCTTACATGAGCGTTGAAGTCTCCCAGTAGGACAACAGTCCCCATGTGGAGCACTCTCAAGCACCCAGGGACTCCAAGAAGGCTGGGTACTTTGAAGTAAACTGCGCATAAGCGGAGACGACAGTCAGGACCTGTCCTCTGACCTGAAGGTGCAGGGTGCAAGCCCTCTCGTCCAGAAACCCCAACGTACAGGCAACAAGCCGAGGGGATACTAGAATACCCACCCCAGTCTGCTGCCTCTCAGCAAGGGCAACTCTAGACTGAGACAGTCTAGGCCCTCACCAGGACCCCAAGCCATGCATTGAGGTGAGCCCGACTATATCTAGCAGGTACCTCTCAACCTCATGCACTAACCCAGACACCAGAGAGGTGACATTCCATGTCCCAATCACTAGTTTTGGTAGTCAGGGTTTGGTCCGACAGGGCCTCTGCTCCTGGCCGCCACCCAAAGCACATTGTACCCGACACCTATGGCACCTCCTGTGGGTAGTGGGCCTGCAGGAGGCCATGTCCCTTTTTTCGAACTGTGCCTGGCTGTGCCCCATGGATGCCATTGGGCACCCTCCCCGGGCCTGGCTCCAGTGAGGGGCCCTGGAAGGGTGAACTGTTCCCTTGGACTTATTCGATTCAATTCAGTTTTATTTATATAGCGCCAAACCACAACAACAGTCGCCTCAAGGCGCTTTATATTGTACAGTAGATCCTACAATAATACATACAGAGAGAAACCCAACAATCATATGACCCCCTATGCACTTTGGCGACAGTGGGAAGGAAAAACTCCCTTTTAACAGGAAGAAACCTCCGGCAGAACCAGGCTCAGGGAGGGGCGGCCATCTGCTACGACCGGTGACTTATACTCATGGGGGTCTTTTGAATTCCTCATTGTTTGGTCCCTTACCCAGGACCAATTTGCCATGGGAGACCCTACCAAGGGGGACAACATAGCCCCTGGAATCCCTGGAACACACAAACCCCCTCCACCACGTTAAGGTAGCAATTCACAGAGGGGTGATATTTTCGCCAATTATATTAACCATTGACCTCTATAAAGCCTGAATAAGCAGCTGTTGCACAAATGATAATCACCGAACCTCTAAGAACTGTGCACTGCTTACTACTACTAAAAACTGTCTTCTCAAAAAGGTGTTCACTAGGCTGCTCAATGTTTTTGGTGTGGCTTTAATGGTAAATAATTCTTAGCCATATTGTTATTTCATAGTCTAGGGAGTATGTTGAAGTTCACCTGTAGGCCAACCCAAAAGTATCGCCCTGGATTTTATGTTAGACAATAAACTTTGTGTTGAAATAAAAGTTTTATGACACTTCCACAATATGTGCAAGATACTTGCCAAAAGTAAAATGTCTTTTTTGCCAAATGATGAATGTCTGCAACAACTTCTGTGGTGTTTAATCGCAAGGTAGCAAATTAAATAAGTCTTGGACACAGAAAATTAATATCATTAGGTGATGCGGTAAGGATGCTTACTTACACTCATTAGACACTTTGTTAGGTGCACCCGTTGAGCTGCTAGATAGGGTTAGGGTTAGCATGATGCTGTCATGTCAATATGGATCAAAATATCTAAGAAATATGTATAGGAATTTGTCTACAACAGCGGTCCCCAACCCCTGGGCCACGCACCGGTACCGGTCCATGAGTCGTTTGGTACCGGGCACGAGCCTAGTTTTAGGATAGCTGTAACATTCACTTGTACACTGTACTTTGACCATGGTTTAACTCCTTGTGAGTGAAATAAAGACATGCAAATGACTGTAGAGAATGGAAGTAGGTAATCTTGGCACTGATGTGATATTCTTTCACCAGGGTGCGATACTTGATGACCTCTTGGCCAACACCAGTTATATGATCCAGGTTGTGGCGGTGTGCTCCAACGGTCTGTACGGACGTTCAAGCAACCCATTGATGGTTGTCATGCCCATTGACAACCCTGGTAAGAGCAAGCGTGCCCATCACCAGGCATAACCACAAAATCTATTAATTGTGAAATAGTAAGGCTAGTGCAAATTGTGACTTTGTGACAAACCTGCAAGATAGCCAAACCTGTATATTATAAAATTAATTTGTATTGAACCTTTACAAAGTGCAAAGTAATTGGTTAACACTTAGTAATGTTATTGGTCACATTACTGTTACTAAGTCATCATTTAACCATATTTTAAATATATTCCAGTCACTTTTACATATTATTAATAATTAATAATTTAAATTTAATCTAATAACGTGGATGCATTTCATTCAACATTTTTATTTACTATGACATTTTATTGTTTTTTTTTATTTTCATCATTTTCTTTTGCTATTCTCTCTTTACATTTTTCTGTTGTTTTATGGTCATAAATGGAATAAACTGCATTAGAAGATAAAAGCTTATAAATTACCACACACTAACAAGGTCACTTTTGTAACGGAAACATCTGGTTTTGGTTGAGGCTAGAGAATTTCTTTTTTTCCGTCTAAAAGGGTTTTGTTTAACCTTACTTAACACAAAGACCTGAAGCTGAGGAAAAACTGCTTCAGCCCTTCAAACTAACTAAATTGTTACTGAAATATGATCATTAGGGTGCAATTAATTAACTTTTTTGGTTTCTTACACATTTTTCTTTGTAAACAATTTATCCCAAATATCTGTCCTCCCCTAAATCCTGAATAAATATTTCTTGTGTTTTTCCTCATCTCCTTTTCACCCTACCCATTTTACCTTCCCTATGGTTGTACACATGTAACTGACTACATTTGATTTAACACACAAAAACATGTTTCATCTTGTCTGTGTTTTTAACTGTTTCTTTAGATTCTTAAAATATACTCTTCCTGTATTTAGAGTTAAACAACATACTTGGTTTAAAGAGTAATTTTTAGTGTTGCAAAGCTGCCATCTTTGTTTTGCTGTCATCCACATTCACATGGCATCTGTTCTGCTTCCCAATCCTTTTGTTTTTGCAGCCTTTTGTTTAGTGAGGACTGGATTGGCAGTTATAGTGACTTTGTATTTCAGCTGAACTTAATAATAAATAAACCGATATGTGTTCTTACAATCAAAAAGATGAAGTATCCTATTATCCTGTATCTTATTGTAATATTCTTCAATATTCATTAGATTTACATAAGTGAATTTTTCCTAACTTCGGTTTTGGATACATGCTAACATTCTGGCAGTCATAGCTGCCTAGAAATAGTTCTGTCACAAAAAAACATAGAAATCGACATCTTAAAAACACCTTATTATGTTAGTATTAGATTACTACTATTATATTACTACTTATATTTAAGTAGCATTACCTTATTTTCAATTATATTGTAGGGTCTCTACCTTGTAAAGTGCCTTGAGGCAACTGTTGCTGTGATTTGGCACTATATGAATAAAACTGAATTGATTATGGCGTTTACAAGACTGTGAGGAATAACTAACAAGGCAACGTTTTACTCACCTTTAAAATTAGTCACTTTTAAAATTGAAAAAATATTTCAGACCGAGTAAAGTGTATAGCATAACTTTATTACTGGACTGGTTGCGCAGGTCCTATCATGCTACCACACTGGAATTCACTGAGCTCCTGAGAGCAAACCATACATGATTATAGTAGGAATTTTATGATCACCAAATGAAGTACGTTCAAAATACAATTCCTGTACAGAAATTTGCAAAAGTGTTATTTATGATCTATAATGATGATGATATGTGTTCTAGGAAAAAATACTGATATGTATTTCATTTGTAAATGCCATGGTGCTAATGTTGATAAAGTTAACACACATATCATTTCCCTGAGTCTTCTCCATCAAGCCTGTTTCTTTAAACTTGTAAAACCTCACTTCATGCTTCTCAAACAAGTCTGATCTGGTCCTTGTGGTGTGTCATTTAGCTTCAAACAGGTAAGAGCCACTAGCCCACCATTTACACACCTGCCCCCTTAAATCCCCACTGTGTGCTGTCTCTAAGTTCAGTCAGCTTGTGCAGCATTAGCAGATAACTCTCCTTATGAGTTTGTTTTATTCCTCTTAGGGAAGAGGTGGATCCAGTCTGAAAACAAAAGTTTGAGACAATCGGAGTTAAAGAAGTAACTTGAAAGCTTTTTGTTCAGATTCCTTTCTGTAACTTGTCTAGTTTTACAAGAATGAAACAGGAAAAACTACAAGTTGCAAATGCTTCATGTGTTTGTGTCTTTTGGGGATAATTCCTGCATGCAGGTACCCGATATGTTGTCACCATTTGTTTTTTTCATAAATTGTCATTTTATCACATGTAGTTGTCTGAATAATCCTCCTCTTTTTCATTTTCTCCATATGGTTTTTTGTATTGTCCTTTTTCCTATCCCGAGTGACACATTCCCATTCTGATTATTGGTCCTAGAATAACAAAACTAAATGAAAGGATTAATTCTCCAGGAGCTTACCTGTTCTTGTCTGAGATGTTTTCGTCTGTGTTTCCAATTTGTTATGACCTTTGTTACCTATTTCTGCTTTTTCAGCATTTTCTTTCTTTGAACATTGTTTTTAATTCTGGAAATTAAAAATAACATGAATATAAGTTGAAGGAAACTTAAAGCCATCCTGAAGAAAATTTAAGCTAGAGTTATTTTGAAATTAAGTGATTTATTCTAGTTCTTGTTTGCATTGTATATAACTAATGTTGCATTCTGTTCCCTTTCTAGAAAATGCACTGGATCCAGCTTCTTATGAATATAGTAATGAGGTAAAAACAAAAATCCTATTTTCCCCATCTCATTGTTTAATTGTAGAATTACTGTTACTTGTCAAAGTCTGTAAACCATACTTTTACCAACAGGTCAAGTATGATCTAGATCTTACCTGGGATGAAATAGGACAAACTAAGGACCACGATCTGGATTGGAGTGCAACAAACTTGCAGAGGACAACAACTTCTGAATCACCTTTTTTGCTTTTGCCTACTATTAGAACTACAACAGTAGAGTCGGGTCACAGGAAAGTTACCAAGGATCCACTTCCTCCTCTTAGAGCCACTCAATCTGGTCAAGTGTTGAGCAATTCTGAAGAGATGCAACAACATAGTACCTCCATGTGGTCACCAGAAATGACCCTGCCACCAGAAACAAAGGGAAGAGCTAACTTCAATGCCAATGCTCTGTTTAATTTAACCAAAACAACCAAAGAAAACTCACTTTATACCACCACTGCTCCTTTACACCGCACGATAAAAATAGATGGTGTTCATGGAGGCATTACCCTAAATGGAAAAGGCAAAATAAAGGGAGGTATAAGTACCACTGCTCCCACAGTCACCACTTCAAAGGCTGATTACATTAATAGAGGATTAAGTCAACAAGATTATTCTGGAAAAGTAACTACCACTACTCCTACAATTACCAGTGCAAAGACCAAAGAAGGTAATGTTTCTCAATCAGGCAACACTGCAACCAATGTCATGTCTCATATAAGTAATGTGAGCAGCACAACGTCGTCTTCTACATCCTTCATCCAAACCAAGACTGATCCACGTTTGGCACACCCAACAAACAAAGACAACACCACTGATAGAAGTCTTTCTACTAAGCCCAGAGGTATTCCAGAGATCCAGACAGAAAGCTCAACTTCCAAACCTTCCTCTTCACCTACCAAAACATCTGTCCAATTAAGCCGCATTCTCGTGCAGACCACAAAGCCACTGTCCAATGGTGAGAGCCTATTTGTGTTCCCCTCAACTTCCTCCTCCTTCACCTCCTCTCCTTTGTGTGACGCCGTGGATTCCAGCTGTGCCTCTTCCACCTGCTTGCATGATCCTACCTCCTCTTGGCCTATATTGTCTCCCTTGGACTCACAGCTTACTGCTACATCCCTGTCACCTGTCAAAGACCCAGTTTCCCAGGCTTCAGTCTTCACGCTATCTGCCTCTACCCTGCCTTACCTCCCTCACCCCTCACACTCCCTGTCTGGTTGGGCGACTGACCCTGTCTTTCATGGTGTTGGGTTTGATGATACTGATAGCAATGATGATGTGTTGTCTGGATCTTCAAGTAATCCCTCAGTATTTAGCAGTACACCTCCACTCCAAGCACTTCTAGACCCGTCTGCTATTGTTTTCACCACCAAGCTCTCTGAATCTTCCTGGGATCAGTCTCTCTCAGCAGCATCTCTGTCTGTCATCCCCACCCTAGAACCTTCGGTTCATCTGTCTAGTAACCGCTTCCTTTTTGACCCTACCCTGGGATTATCTAGTTCTTTCTCATCTGTTTTTGACAATTCAAGATATGCCACAGGGAAAACAATAGAGACTTTTCTCAAAGAGGGCAGTGGTGACAGATTTCCATTAGTTAGCGATGTGCATGCCCTGTGTGACTGCTCTTTGGAGCCATCAGCATCCTCCCCTTGGTTGCATTTGTTAAATGTTGAATTGTCCTCCTCAGCCTGGGACTCTATAAGTTTAGAGCTTTACTCAAGTTTGGGCTTCCTTTCAGCCACTCATGTTGAATTTGACAATTTTCTACACTCTTTATCTGTGGTGGGCTCTGATGGTCTGTCCTTAGGTCAGCCACTGTCATCCCGTAGTGCTATCTTGCCTTCATCATCTTCTTCACACTCCCAGGTTCTCCAAGCCACCCAAAGTGACCTGCCAATTTCTGTTGCAGCCACAGCATCTGCCATCATGGAATCCTGGTTCTCTGTATCATCTGTGCTAACTCCTTCACCCACAGCCTCCCCCACCACTCTCGCTTCAGAGGGACAGGTGATAGACACCAGTACCAGTGCATCTGGCTCAGGCCTGTTCCCCGACTCCCAGGAGGGCATAGATCAGGAGTGGGACATGGTTCAAACTTCAACCTCTGGGGAGAGCATGCTCCCTTACTCGATGAACGTTATTGGCAGTGCTTCCCCATCTAGCTCCTCAGAGGCTGGCCAGAACCCAGACGATCTGGATGAACACTCCTCAGCATTTTATTTTGAAAGTGAGAGTAGCAATGCATTGGGCTTCGAGGTAGGAGACACGACAACGGAAGCAGTAACCTCTGCTTCACATTGGTCGCTAGGTAGGGAGGAGGGGAGCAGCTCAGGGCAGAGTGAAAGCCTCTACGACAACGAGACATCTTCTGACTTCAGTATCTCTGAGCACACAGAAAGGGAGTTGACAGAAGAGGAGCCAGTAGCAGGTAAAACAAAACAAAAAAAAAAGCTGCCAGTGCGCGGGGGACAAAAACTTCACTGCATTTGCAATTTTCCCCTGGAAACTAGGAAACACATGCTTTGTTAGAAAGAATTTTGAACATCCAAAAGACTAATCTACTTCTCTTCATTTGTAAGAGAAGAAAAAGAAAACGTCATTTATAATTTCAGTCTGTTAAATCAAAATAAAGAAAATTCACTTAACTATACAGGCCCCTTAACTATTATGAACCTTTCATCACATTCTTCACTATAATTTCAGATATATTTATCTTAATAGATTGCATCCAGCCATATATTGTTGTTTTTTCAAACTGCATATCAGGGATGTAAATAGCTCCACTTCCATGTGAAGTATTTTTCTTATTTAATATAATTCTAATGGAGCCTCTCTGATGACATGTGAGGCAGTAAGATATTCATGGCCACTAATAAAGAAGAAGATGCGAAAATGCAGGAGCCCTAAACGCTGCACTACATTTGATGACAGAATAAAACCTTTTAAAGAGGCCACACTATCATGAGATAGAGACAGAAAGTTAAAGAATATCCTGACAACAACTAAAATTATTACTGTAATTAAAAAAAAAAGAAAAAAAAAAAAAGATGACATGTGGTCTAGCTTTGGTCATCAAGGTTTAGTGATGCTCAAAAACCCTAAACACTGAAATGCCTTTTCAAATGTTGCTTGACATGGGCACCAGAGGGCAGCAGAGCTGTTTTGATTTTCAAAGTGGTTCACATATCTATATTATCTTTATATTGTCTCAGCTGTGCTATGTATAGGTTGTAAATATGAGTGAAAAGTGATTTAAAGTTGTAGTATTTACAAAGTAAATCAAGTAATAAATAACAGAGAAAGATTTTTTCCCTTCCTGACAGGCTTTGATTTTTAGTTTATTTAAATGAAATTCACATTGATCTTATTAAAATCTTGCTGCAGGTGGGTAATATCATAATTAATATCCCTGTTACTTCAAAGTTGCATAATAATAATAATAATTCTTTAAAAAACTTAAAATATCTTTTTTTTTGTTGGTTGGATTTTTCTTTTTTTTAAGATTTTCATCCATAAAGCTTTGTTCGTCAAAGTGTCCTTGAAAATACCAAAATTTTATGATTTAAAAAAAAAAAGTTTTCACATGGTCTTGTTGTAGAAGGTCTTGGTGTGTTACTGCACTAATAACAACAAAGGCCAAATGTTTGCAAATGGAAAAGAAAAGTAGTGGGTCACTCCTTTTATTTTATTTTTTTAGAGGTAATTTGAGGTCAACTGATCTGTGTTGTATGATGTGTATTGAACATTGCCCTGACTTTTCTTTCAGATAAATTAAAAATAAGGCCTGCCTGGTAGCTAAATATATGTTAGGGGGAAACCTCCAACCTTTTTATTTATATTTGTTAAGAGGGGGTTTTAAGACTGTTGGTTCCTTAAGTCACATATTTGATTTGATTTGATTTTTAATTTTTTGAGTTGAGTCTTCTATTTCAATTTCCTCATTGAATTGACTAATATTTTTCATCCTCTAGTAATTAGTCCAAGGTTTAAAACCGGCATAAAAAGGTGTGCTGGATGAATTATTGGATGAATTGGTTTTACTTTTAAAGCGCACCACAAACTCGATATGAGCTGGTTAACAGGTCTGACCCACTCATTCATGACAGTGCAGGGTCAGTCTGTGCAGAAAAGGTCTAGCAAACAGCTTTTCAGTCATGTGTAGTTCACACTATTGTTGTTTTTACAGGCTGTCAGAAAGGATGGTTTAGCGGCTAAATTCAATTCAATTTTATTTATACAACACCAAATTACAACAACAGTCACCTCAAGGCACTTTTATATTTTAAGGTAAATCTTACAATAATACAACAGACAAATGCAAGTGCTATGGCAACAGTGAGAAGGAAAAACTCCCTTTTAACAGGAAGAAACCTCCCGCAGAGCCAGGCTCAGGGAGGGGCAGCCATCTGCTGCGACCAGTTGAGGTAAGGGGAGCTGCTGAGTGACCTCAGGTTCAGCCATTATAGGTTATGTACTTTGAGGAATCAGTGATGGACTTTTCATTAAAGGCTTTTGTGCCTCCCTGTGTTTCAAATGGTTTGGCAGGTGTTTTTATCGTGATGAATTTTGTATTTGTACAGCACATTAGTCAATTTTGAATGAGGGAGAGCATTGTGTTTTGAGATATAAATGTGTTTTTTTATTCTAAAATAGATATTAGAGGTATGAGAATGTCCAACGTTGTTTCATAAACACTTTGAGTAAGCCAAGAAGAGCTCAGTTACATTTCATTTGCTTCTTTTTTTTCTTGTAAGTCTTCAAATTATTAATTATTCTTCACGTTTTTGGGGTCACCATTAAATTTGTATGTGTTACCTGCCAAGATGATGAAGTACAAAGGGATAGTACTATAAGTTCTAATTATTTTTGATAATAATTTATTTTGCAACAAGTTTGGAAGTTGGTCCACAACTTGTGTTTAATTAATCAGATGTGAAATTTCCATTTGAATCATGTTTCAGTTGAGTGAAATGTTGTTTAGGTCTTCCACAGCGTACATTTCTATCCACTTTTACAGGAAAGATGCACTGTGGGTATTTTTCATATATCATTAAAAATAATTAGTGAAAGCTCACAAAAATAATACCTAACACCTAGAAACAGAAGAGCACAGTGCAAAGAAATCTGTGTAACCTACGATGCTGTATTACCATTTTGCTACGTGCTCTAATGCAGCGGTCCCCGTCCCCTGGGCCACGGACCGGTACTGGTCCATGAGTCGTTTGGTACCGGGCCGCGAGGGTTGAGGCTTGGGTGGGAAATTTATGCTTTTCAGGGTTTTCATTGGTCTTTATCCTTATTTTCTTTATCGTTTTTATCGTTAACTTGGTTTTCCTGGGTCTTTTCCCGTGTGTTATAAATAAATCTCTTTTTTTTTTGGTACTGGTTTTGTTTTGTTGTATTTATCCGTGGCACCTTAAAGGCCAGTCCATGAAAATATTGTCACACGTAAACTGGTCCGTGGCGCAAAAATGGTTGGGGACCGCTGCTCTAACATATAAATAAATAAATTACTTATGTATTCACTTGAGTAATTTAAGTACAATGAAAAAAGTCGATACAACCCCACAAGAGAAAGGAAAGCTTGTTTTATTATTCTTGGAGGTCTCATATTGAAGTTTTGCAAATGTGACATCAGAAAACCCTTTTGATGCTGATTTTTAATTCTTTCTTTTACATTGGACCATCTATGGTTGTTTTCCTATTTTCTTTCCTCTACTTTTAAATGTTCCATGCTTATATGCTCAAAGTTTCAAATATACTTCAGGCAAAGTTGTTCAATTGAACCAAGTGGGAGAGTAAGTACAGTTTGTTGACAAGACCTGATTGATAAAATTATGATTTGCTTGACTAAATATGTCTAAATCTGTGGGCTGTAATATATTTTGAAAATGAAAGAGCAGTTAGCAAGCAAGCAGAGGACGTTATTTTTGGATTGGCAGTCGATAGTGTTACATTTGTGGTCCTATGCTTTATCAGTGTATTCTATAAATACAATAATCTGTGTAAAGATATACAGATTTGCTGAAAATGCAGTAAAGTCTGAAGGCAGGTTATAGACTTAAATTTTAACAGGTTTACAAAAAACCCAAGGCAAAAATGGCCTGTATTTGTATAGCGCTTTACTAGTCCCTAAGGACCCCAAAGCGCTTTACACAACCAGTCATCCACCCATTCACACACACATTCACACACTGGTGATGGCAAGCTACATTGTAGCCACAGCTGCCCTGGGGCGCACTGACAGAGGCGAGGCTGCCGGACACTGCCACCACCGGCAAGAGCAACAATGCTCTATTTAAGGTTTCACAACATAAATTTACTATAAATTCACTAATCAGTGTACGACCATCTTTTATATATATTTTATGGATAGGAGGTCAGAAATATGGTGGCTTTAGAGACTACATTTTGGATTCTACATGGGACCAATATTCTTATACTTTCTTTAGCATTATTTCCATTGATTCTAGATTAACTTTGACCCTGTGGTTACATTTCAGGCAAAATAAGCAAAAATTTAAATGCATTTGCTGACTGTCACAAAAAAACAAAAACAAAGGAAAAGCTGGTTAAATAGTGAAAAACATGTTTGAAATAGCAATATTCTACCTTTTGTTTCACCTAATACTTACAATTTAAATGTATAAAAATACCATGACTATAATGACTTTTTTGTAATTAAAAGTTAACTATATCCAGTTTAAACTGACACGTTTAAAATATGACCCTGACTGGGTTTGTATGCCACTGGCATATAGTGTTTGTGGCTCTGTTGACCAATTTTATTATACTTCTTGAGCCTTCATCTAAAAAGTAGGTGGGTTTTGACTTTTATTTCTGCTCTCCAGCAGCGTTTTTTTAGCTGCCAACTCTTTTGGTGTTATTTCTCTACAGATGCTAGTAACAGCAGCCACGAGTCGAGAGTTGGTTCAATCAGGGAACAAGAGAGGAAGGCTGTGGTTCCTTTGGCTGTCATCTCCACCCTCACCGTCCTCGGCCTGATTGCTCTCATCTGTGTTCTCGTCTACTGGCGGTAGGTACTGCCGGTAAATCTGCATATAATGGAAAACAGTTTATGCATGCAGGATACATAGTACAATTTTATAATCCCCCATCTATTTAAAATTTACACTTTATGTAGTGAGATTCTTTTAACACATTTACACAGGTGGTTTAGTCCAAAGCTAAGTGAGAGTTGTGAACAATATGGTTAAAACAAAGGCTTTTTTCTGCAGCCTGTTGTGCATTTACCATGAACATGGTGATGTGCAATAGAAGACCACTTCCCACACAAATTGTGCTCCACGTGAGAATGATCCAGACAACTTGTTATCCATAGGAGGGTCATCCATCGTGGGTAATAATATCATGCACTTATTCTTGTACGTATGGTACAAGATTAACATCAGGAAGATACGTGACATTGGAATATCATTTGAAATGATTGAAAAGTTCATTTTGCCTTTTCCTGTACCAGTTTTATGTCAAAAGTGCATTTTTGTTTACTGAAAATACTGAAAAATGCTAGCACATTTAGCATCCGACTTATTGTCTAATCCAAATCCTCCTCCAATAATTTCATGATTTTTGTCACGTTTTCTTTTTCTAAAAGGTGTTAAGAATATATTCCTAGTATCTATTAAAAACACATATGCATAATCCCCATCTCCACTGCCCGCCTTCTAACCCAACTACACGTCACATATATCTTCTGATGATCAACATCAACCAGAAGATTTTCACATTTTTCTGGGAAACCTAATCTCTTCAAACATGGGCTCAATCTTGATCATGCATCGTATTGTGTGTTTTTATTTGTGTTTTGGTGAGCAAATACACACACTTCACAAATAATACCTTCTGTTCATGCTGAATGAAGCCTTTCATCTGTTACTGCAGCTCTCTGTTGATTCACTTTGGATAACCTTCAGAGATGCCATTTTTCTTTATTTATGGAGACATATGAAATGCTCAATATGAAGCAAACTGAATGTTCTTTAAGGATAGTCGTAGTTTTTTGTTTGCATGCTTTGTTTTCTCCTCGTCACAAACCCCAAACCTTTTTTTTGTCTTGTTTTGACAACAAATCTTGAAAATCTTTCTGACCGTGAAATACCCAGCTCCAGAAATCCAATCAAAGACACGCTGTCAAATGCAGTGTAAACATTTTTAGTTATTTTTCACAGAGTACATTTGTCATCTGCCATGTTGAAGATAAACATATTGCTCTTGTTTGGCAATCAGCTTGTTGTTGTATCCCTAAGACTGAGCAGTGCTAAACTGGTAATAATCTGTAGAGCAGGAGGATTAATCCTTAATAAAGGATGTGCTTTGGCTGCAGTGCTCTGAGCATCACTCAGAGGAGAGCGTCCTGGGAGGGCTGCAGGATCGAAAAGGACATCTGACTGATTATGTCGGATAGAAGGAATCGTATCAGCTTCTTGTAGGGCGAGCAGCAGGAGGTCAGACTGCACTAATCCTCCTGTTGTTGTGTCCTCCTTCACTAACTCACAACACGGTGCTCATTTGGCCACTGCTGCTGTGCATTTGAGATGAAGCAGGGTGAGAGGATTTCGATTGACTACAAAGTTGCAGCAAGGTGAGAGTTGTGCAGCAAATCAGGATATAGCTAAACAGTCCTTAAAGGTTTGGATATGCACAATATTAATATTTATCCTACATCCTGAGTATCTCACAGGATGTGGATGGTAGCTGTTTTCAGTTCAGAGTGTGTCATTATCTGTTAATGTGGTTGTTACTAAGCTGCAGCTCAGTTACTTAATTTAATCTGAGCTTCTCACAAGTTACTATAATCAATATCAGTATATAATCAATATAATTGCATTAAGTAGTTTCTATGGTGTTATATGTATGTCAAAAGTCATGCGGGAGAAAAAAATTATGTAATTGCACAAGTACTAATTGCTACTCGCGCAATTAAATTCATGTAAATTCAATAATGCCCACATACAACTCAGAAGTCATGCGTTGAAATAAGCAATCAGGTATGCAAGACTGCGTTTGCGTGCGCTTCACGGTCTTATGGTTAGCTCTGTGCTCGAAGCTGAATCCTAATTGCTCCAACCAACTGACTAATTGGAGGGCGGAGCCAAAGGAAAAGTAGTAGCAGTGGAAATTACATTACTGCTAAAGAAATCATTAAAACTAGAGTACTCAAAGAGAAGTTCTGAAGTCTCTGAACTCCTGTTTACATTATCACACACCTTTTAAGATAAAAAAAATCATGATGAGTTTCTAAGAAAAGGAAAAATAGTTTTTATTCTATCATTCTTAATTAAATACATTTTCCAAAATGGGAACAAATAAGGTGTGCTGTCTTTTTACAACACAACACAACAGTAGTAAGTAGCTCATTTTCTGATCTGAATTAGTGGCCGATAAAACAGTTAAGGTTTTTACTATGATTTTGTGTAGCAACCTAAAGGGTCAAACTACACACCATCCTTGTAGCTGCTGTTTGCTATGTGGGCTAAGTTTTCATACTTTGCGGTCATGTCAGTCCACTACGTAAGAACGAGTTTTACCATGTACCATGTTGTAGATCCTTAAATCTGGTGTCTTGCCCTGGACTTGCAGACCAAAGGGAAAAAGCTATGCATCTGTCTGTTTGCACTGCTAAAATATTTGTACAAAATACTTGTACAATTGTCTTTTTTTAAATTATTTTAGTTTGATAAGTTTATATATTTATTAGTTGATATATTTATATACATAGTTTATAATTGTGTTCATAATAAAAGCAAGAAAAATATTAAAAACTAATTCTACTAGGTGGTTAGATTTGTGGTTATTAGTAAAATTATTATGATTTATAATATTAAATATTAATATAATTAGAATGAAACTTTTTGCAGTTGTGGAAGAAGTATCTATCCCGAATCCTATACTTAGATAAAAGTAGTCATACTACATTCTGTGAAAATAAACTTTTAATGAAGTGCAAAAGTTCTGCATTAAAATATGTCAATCTCTATATAATTGCTTGTTTGTTTTTAACCTGTACTGTCAGGCAGGTTTAGCGACAGAATCATGGCCTGAATGCTTTGTTGTGCCAAACACATTTGCTTTTTCCAGGACGAGCGCTGTAGACTCTGGGGTTAATCGTTTTGTTTTTATAAATTGTGTTATTATCTGTGTGGGTATTATGCCAGAGTGGACAGTGGGTGAAGGCCAGGTTGCCGAAAGGCAAGAGGAGAAGGCGGAGGAACTGAAGAAGAAAAGGGACAGAAAGAAAGAGGGGTGGGGAATAATCAACGACCAGTTGGGAGGAGCAGGGAGAGGAACCACCCCCAACCCACCCTCAATAACGCCAGACATGCGTGTGTGCACCGCAAGAAAACTGTTGATTAATTTAACTATGCATTTTTATATTTTTGTCTTCTAGATGCTGTATGGGGTTTGGGGTTTTTTTGTTTGTTTTTTCTTCTCTTACAGGTGCAGCATTTGGCATCACATTTCTATTTGCACTCTATACTTTTATTATGTTTTTCCTGTTTTCGCCCCCTTCCATTTTTTTTCTTCTGCTGCCTGTCAACTTAGACAAGGTCATAATATACTATATACTATATTACATATAATCTAATAAATAAAATAACACTAATAGAAAATGATAAATAAACAGATGAAAGAAACACATGAAGAAGAGGAGCCTATAGAGAATTTAGAGAGCTCGTCTTAGAAAAGCAAAATGTGTTTGGCACATTTTTGGATTCAGATCATAATGCTAATTGCAAAACCTGCCAGACAGGACAGAATTTTTTTTAAAAAATGGTAAATGGACTGGTTTTTATATAGCACTTCTGTACATAAACACTCAAAGAGACTAGGGGTTGTTGTATCCCCTCGGATTGCTGCCAGTGCATTTAGGCTTCCGCCGCTTAATGAGGACAGGATTTGTTCCAGGTCATTTGGGTCAGGGAGCAGGTACTGACTGTTGTTTGGCATAAAAGTCCAAGCAACAGTTTAGCCTTCTTGGAGTCCCTGAAACGGGTGCTCAAGCTGCTACACCTCATTACTCTGTTGTCCTACTGGGAGACTTTAACCCTGATATAAGCAATGATAGTAAAACCTGGAGGAGTGTGACTAGCATGCACAGCCTTCCTCATCTGAAACACAGTGGTGTTTTGTTATTGCAAATCACAATTTGTCCATAATGAACACCATGTTTGAACATAATCTGCAAAGGGTGGACCAAAATCATAGTATACATATATGGAGGAGGCATATGGAACTAACCCTTTTAGCTGCAATGCTGCCTAATGTAGTATACAAAGTATTGTAGATCAATTAAATTTGTTGCTTTGGAATGTGTGAATAACCATTCAACTGCCCAATGCTGGGAACTATTGGAAGTCTACGTCAACCACTTGACTACCCTGAATTATGAACCCTCACTGATGCGACGAGACCACTCAAGGACTCTGGCTGACATTAAAAGCAAAATCATTTAAGGGATACGGGTCCTATACTCCTTTCTGCTTATAGCTCCTGTTGACCTAAACTGTGTCATTTAAAAGAAAAAGAGAAATCTTTAATCTCGTAAAGATTTATCTGGATGCAGTGTTTTCAGTAGGAGAAATACTTTATCCGAGTGAATTAACAATCATGAAGATGATTTTGTGGCTTATTGTTGCAGTGCTACTAGTTTCAGTCATTTTGCATCTGTACTGTTAGGCAAACACTAGCAGTCATCTGAGACTAAAGATTTCCTTACCTTGAGTAAGTTGTAGAACAACTATCTTAAGAAAAAAAACTAGACTGAAGAATTAATATAGAAGTAGAATGAAGTAGATTTAATAAAGTAGAAATTATTCTGTTTGGTTTGGAAACTTGATGCAGGGCTAATCAGACTAGATTAGTGGACAGTGGGGGGCTGGCGTAAAAACCTCTGAGACCTGTTGGGAGATTGTTTTTGTTAGTCAAAGTAGTTTCTCAAAGTATTTGTCATTAATCTCCAGTGTTGGTCAAGTTACTTGAAAAAAGTAATCAGTAACTAATTACTGATTACTTCCCCCAAAAGTAAACCCGTTACTTTACTGATTACTTATTTTCAAAAGTAATTAGTTACTTAGTTACTTTTTAAAAACAAGACTTACAACCTGAATAGGTGATAAAGCGATAGATCTTTCAGCCCAATTCTACTTTTTCTGCATAATCCATCATACAAAATGTAATCAAATGGAAAAGTCTTAATCTTTTAACTTTATGCATCAAGCAAACATTAAATTATATACAAAATTCTCAGATTGGAAGAAATTAGTTTAACATTTAAACCTATTTTCTGCACATTCCAGCACATAAAATAAAATATTCTTTTGTGTTTACACTCAGTCTTTCAAATAGATGCAAGTAAAACACAACAGAAAATAAATAAAGTCAAAGACTAGCGGTCCTGTTGCTCTATTTTCACCTGTAAAGCAGGAGTGGGGCAGGCGGAGGTTTACCCTGGTGCAGGTCAGAGGA
>NW_024582878.1:102937-105107 GCF_018398535.1 Haplochromis burtoni | reverse complement strand
TCCTTGATGATCCTCCCCGCTTTCCTCAGGCACCGCTTCCTGTAGATGTCTTGGAGGGAGGGAAGCTCACCTCCAATTATCCGTTCAGAGCACCGCATGTATTACATGTACAATGTGCAGGATCTAACCCAACAATTTTCACCATTTTTCATTTAAAGGTTCCAACATGCATGTTGCCTTTTCCAACATTCACAGGGCTCTGTTCCATGAATTCATCCTCCATAGTCATAATGTCAATGCATGTGTGTATGAGGAAGAACCTTCTGGGGAAAAAAGGACCTGTACTGTGACCTTCACTGTGGTGGTCAGTAGGCCATCAAGCCCTGAAACACAACTAATTTTAGTGCCATTGCTGAGAGTGCACCCAGTATTCACTGCCTAAAATAGGTGTGCCAAGCTTGTAGTGACATACTCATAAATACTTAAGGGAGTAATTACTGCCAAAGGTGCTTCAACAAGGTATTGACCAAAGGCTATATTCATAGCCGGATTTATTATGTTCACATTCACATTGTTTTCATCATCCATCCATCCATCTTCATCCGCTTTGTCCGGGGCCGGGTCGCGGGGGCTGTGGTGTTTTTAGCCCAGTCCAGTTTATTGTCAATGTGTACTCCAAGGTATTTATAGTATTTGTTTGTTCTCAAAAAGTAATATTTTCACAAATGTAACAACTTCATACATTACATTCATCCATTCATCCATCCATTTTTTCCACTTATCTGGAGCCTAAGCAAAGAAGCCCAGACCTCCCTCTCCCTAGCCACCTCCTCCAGCTCCCTGGGGGAACACCAAGGCACTCCCAGGCCAGCTGAGAGCTATGATCTCTCCAGTGTTTCCTGGGATATGCCTGGAACACCTCCCATGCCATGCCCATGTCCCCTCAACTGCCTCTACTCTGGGCCCTTTCCCAGATGGCTGAACGCTATCTTAGAGAGAAGCCAGCAACCCTTAGAGAAAGCACATTTCCGTTTCTTGTATCCGCAGTCCCATTCTTCGGTCACTACCCAAAGCTCATGACCATATGTGAGGGTAGGGAGGTAGAACGACCAGTAAATTGAGTGCTTCGCTTTTACGCTCAGGTCTCTCTTCATCACGATGAACTGGTACAGTGTCCACATCACTGCAGCCGCAGCACCAGTCTGTCTGCCAGTCCTCTGTACCCTTCTCCCCTCACTCATGAACAAGATGCCTGAGAAACAAATAGACTTGGAGGTACTGATTCTCATTCCCACTGCTTCACACTTGTCTGCAAACCACACTCGAATAGCTCATAGCAACAGGCCACACACCCCACACTTCCAAAGCACCACCCACAGAATACTTAGAGGGACACGGTCAAATGCCTTCTCCAAATCCACAAAACACATGTAGACGGGTTGAATAAACTCCCATGCACCCTCAGGTATCCTTGCTAGGGTAAAGAGCTGGTCCAGTGTTCTACGACCAAGCCAAAAACCGCATTGTTCCTGCTGGATCCAAGGTTCGGCTAATGGATGGACTCACACACTGTGTTAGGTTTCTTGTGCACCACAGAGGTGACATTCTATGTCCCATTCGCTAGTTTTGGTAGCCAGGGATCAGTCCACCAAGGTCTCCACCCTTGGCCACCACCCAGCACACATTGCATGCGACCCCTATGGCCCTTCTTCGGGCTGTGCCCTGCCGGCCCCCATGGGCAAAGGCCAGACACCACCAGGCACTTGCCTTCATTCACCCTCCCCAGGATTGGTTCCAGGGCGGGGCCCAGTATATCTATACTGGGGCCCCGGGATGATGGACTGTTCCCTAGGTTTCTGTGAATAGGTGTCTTTTGAATCGCTCTTTGCCTGGTCCTTCATCCAGGACCAGTTTGCCATGGAAGACCCTACCAGAGCACAAAAGCCCTCCGACAACATAGCCCCTGGCATTCCGGGGACACACAAACCCCTCAACAGATTCACGGAGGGGTTATGCATTATATTCAAATATTTAAATACATTATCAATAACCTTGTTGTTGTTTTTTTCTAGATTTAGTTCAAAAATACTCGTCTCTTTTTTCCTGAGACTTGGTGTTTACTCCGTGATCTTAAGTTTGCATAAAGAGGGAAACTTTAACTTCTGTTTTAAACTTCCGAATTTAAAGCCAAATGTCATTGTATTTTATCAAATCAAATCAAATCAAATCA
>NW_024582878.1:87413-102917 GCF_018398535.1 Haplochromis burtoni | reverse complement strand
GATTCTGAGGCCACCAAAGCGAAAGCCCTCCGCCACTTGGCTGCGCCTAGAAATCCTGTCCATAAAAATTATGAACAGAACCGGAGACAAAGGGCAAAGGGTTTTCATCATTTACTTTTAATAAAGTTACAAGAATTTGAAATTATGTTGAATTTTGAGTTTAAAATTAATTTAATAGGTTTTGTATAAAAGCTGTAGTGCATACTTTCTGGATGCACTGCATACCTGTTTATTTAGTTAAATGTGTTATTATCACAACCAAGAAGTCTAGAAACTTTCTTTTTTGTATTACATAATGGACAAAAAATTGTTATTTGGAACATTTGTTAGTTTTTTGTTTTGTTTTGTTTTGTCTTTTGTCATTGTTGTTTTGTGGGGGGTTTGTTTCCTAGGTGAGCACAGGGCTTTCCCAGTGAAGGACTTTGTCAAGCATGTTGCTGAACTTCACCACACTCAAAGCTTCAAACGAGAGTTTGAGGTATGACAAAGATTCAATTATATAATACAATTTTACAGTGGTGCAATAGTTATAGCACAGAAAGACTGCTTTCATAGGGTGGATTCAAACCCAGGACCTTGTTGTTGAGCTCAGTTTGGATTTGATAAGCAGAAGATTGATGGAATTTTAAAAGTTTTATGTTTGAGTAGTTGTGTGAGTGGTGTTAAGCTGGTTTTATGGTCCTCTCAAATCTGTCCATCCATGTACACTACTGGGGACAGAGGGGGAAAGGGCTTTTTCACTGTACTCAGTGGCTAACTGACTGACCAACAACAATGCAAGCAAGAGTGGCCCACAGACCAGTTTTACTCTCTACTCACTACAGATCACAATGTCGTCTATAAACATCATCAGAATCCTGCCTAACCTCATCTGTCAACTTGTCCATTGGGAATGAATAAATAAATGAATACAGAAAACATTTGGGCAACCGTCATACTGACAGTTCGTGAAGTTGCTTTGAGGCACATCCTATTGTGCAATATCAAAAGTGTGATATGGGTTAACCCTAACAAATCAAAATGCTGATGGGAAAATATTTACAAACAGTTTGATGTGATTTCTCCTTCATGTTTACAGGAGTTATACTGTGACATAAAGCTATGTGGATCTGTAATTTGTAATTGTAATTTGCCCTTTTGCACTTCTTTGGTTTTTGTTACGGAATTGTCCTGCTTGTCTGCTGCTGATTCGCCCTCAACCTTAGAAACTGAAGCCCAGTTACGAGGTAAGCCCCTGTCATTTATTCATGTTATTGCATACCACCAGATGTGTATCTGTCTTGTATTGCACGCTGTTTCCTTGTCATAGTATCAGTAAAGCACGTTTACTCTGTGGCAGCAGTAGAGGAAGGCATGACTGCATTATGTGAGCCGCAGGGTTATTACAAAGAGTAAAATGTGTGCATAAAGGTCATTTCTAGTTTCAAGAAATCCAACCAAAATCTGTTGGAAATCTGTTAAAATCTCAAAATCTTTTCTTTTAACCATGAACTGTTTTGGAAAACTAGTTGTATGAAGTTTTAAAATACATACACTATATTGGCAAAAGTATCCACTCGTCTGCCCTCACACGCATATGAGTGACATCCCATTATTAATCTGTAGAGTTTAATATGATATTGGCCCACCTTTTTGCAGCTAAAAAAAGCTTCAGGTCTTTTTGGTAAGGCTTCCTACAAGGTTTAGCAGTGTGTTTATAGTCATTTTTGACCATGCTTCCAGAAGCATATTTGTGAGGTCAAACACTGATGTTGGATGAGAAGACTCTGCTCTAATTCATCCCAAAAGTATTCTGTCTAGTTGAGGTCAGGACTATCACAGTACCACGCTGAAATTCACTGAGCTCCTGAGCGTGACCCATTCTTTCACAAATTTTTGTAGAAGCAGTCTGTATGCCTAGATGCTTTATTTTGTACACCTGTTGCCTTGGAAGTGATTCAACACCTGAATTTAATGTTTGGATGGGTGAATGAATACTTTTGGCAGTAAAGTGTATCTTAAGAGGGAATCTGATGCAATGTTTATCCTTGATGGTCTGATCCGCAGCTATTGCAACAGGCGTGTGGTAAGTGGTTTTGAGTCGAAAGGCGCTTTCTATCACAAGTTTATTTTACATTGTGTGGAATGTAAATTGAAATCTGCCAGTGTGCAACTGTACTCACTTATGATACATTTACCAAGACTTTAAGTTATCTTTGAAGACTCTAAGCTTTGCTCTGTGTGTGCATGTTTCTAGGAGGCACATATGTGCACTGTGGACATAGTGATGTCTACTGACAACGCAAATCATCCAGACAGCAAGACTGAAAACAGACACAGCAACAATTCGACCTGTAAGTACAGGTTCAGACAGTGTGATGTGCTTCATGTTCAAGATTCAGAGCAGTTTCAGATTTCTAACTTTTACTAAAGGACTTATTTTCATCTCTTAATCACAAATAAGATGGATAAAAGGCATAGCATAGTTATGATTATGTTAGGTATTTTAGGATATTAATTGTTAAGATTTTGCTGAGTCTGTGTGCTCTGCTAGTGTTTATCAGATGCAAATTAGTGTTTCTGTTGAGTTGAGGTTTTAAAATATTGTTTTTCAGCCGAAGTTCTTTTCATTAACAGGTACACATAAATACATGGTAAGGTATGTGTGGCCACAATACTCAACAGAGCACCACATATAGATTCTTCCATCACTGAGACTAGTCCCACAGTGCTACTGTTTATGACACACTGAACAAAACTATAAGGATTAGTAGTCACAAAATGCAGTTTTTAATTGATAGTTTCATTTATTAGAGAAAAAATCTACTTAACCTACCTGGCTCTATGTGAAAAAAGTAGTTGTCCCTTCTTGTTAAATCTTGACTTAACTATGATCAACACGTATTTTTTTTAAACTGAGTTTAACTTCAATAGCCATGCCTAGGCCTGATTACTACCGGACATGTTGAATCAAGAAATAGCTTAAGTAGTAAAAACATTGTTTCCTTCATTCCCCTACTTACCTCCTAAAAATCAAGTGGATACTATTTTGGAAATAGATCGTTTTGGCAAAAGGCGAATCTCTGTCATATGCAAACTGATGCAGAGCTTAAGGCCTATTACTTGGGGAAAAACTAAAAATAATTGGGTAAAAGACATTGGGGTGGATTTATCTGATGATGAGTGGAGATCTTGCTAAAATCGTATACATACCTCCTCCCTTTGCATTCACCATGGTTTAATTCAGTTTAAAATTCTTCATCGTCTTCATTATACAAGAGAGAGGCTTTCAAAAATTTTCCCAGAAGCCAATCCTGCCTGTCCCAGGTGTGGACATAGTCCAGCAAATGAGGGTCACATGATGTGGTCTTGTCCTAAACTGGACAAATACTGGGTAAATATATTCAAAGTATTATCTCACATCAGTGCGCAAAATTTAGTGCTTGATTTCCGCATTGGCATTTTTGGCCTCAATACGAAATTAGTACATCTCAGGAAAATGCCATAGCATTTGCTACATTGCTTGCCCTTAGACTCATTCTATTCCACTGGAAGTCTGATAAGGCTCCTTCATATATACAATGGTTAAAGGAGGTGCTTTTCTTTTTGCCACTGGAAAAACTTAGACACAGAGTTCTCTCATCACAACAAAAATTATCTGCGACTTGGAACCCATTTATTGACTATATAAAAACGTATTTTCCAGATGTGTGACGTACATTTTCTGTTTGTTTTGTTTCTCTTTACATGAAACTCGGGTGGGGAGGGAGGGGGGTTCTTTTTTTTTTCTTTTTTTAACTGTGCTTTATTTTTTTATGTATAATCGCAACGTTTTCATTTTGTTTTGTGACCATGATTTGTGTAAAGCGATTAAATTTAAAAAGTCAAAAAGAAAAAAGGAAAGCTAGATTGCAGGCTCAAACTGGAAGTTTGTAGTGTCCAATTTCTATTCTATCATTCCAGTTTTTTTCCTTTTTAAGTTGAATATGTAGGCGAAGTATTTCATACGCAGTATTGCAGTTTTTTATGCAGCCAAAACATCAAGATTTAATTTGGAACAATAAAAAATATAACTTCTTTATCCACCAAAAAAAAAAAAGAATGAATACTGGTGCATTTGTTACACGTTTATATCCAGATGCTGGTCCGGAGATTTAATTCTTCTTCATTTGCTGCACTTTCAGCTGTGGCTGCTTGTTCATTCCTGAAGAGTCAAGACAGCAACTGGGTTTTCAGTTCAGAGCCACAGTAATTAGTTGATTAAGAAGCCTAAAATCAACCAATGAATTAATAAAAATCTTCTGTAGCCTTATCAACACACAGGACTAAGATAAAGCATTAAGCTACAAATTTTGGTTTTGTATATGTAATCCATCCATATAAAAAGAAGAGAGAAATTAAATGCACTCAGCACTCAGAGTATAAAAACATGTATATAAAAGATGGGCACACACCATGACATCAATCTGTTCTGTGAACCTTTTTCTCACTGTTTTAAGCTTTGATTTGAGCATTTTTGTGATTGCTGTCTTTTTTATTTGGAGTCACAAGTGACCAAAATTGTTAAATAAATTTAAAATAACATGTAATTTCAAACTTTAATAAAAGGGAAAAAAAGAAATAGCTCAAGTAGAACAGAGACAGAGTAAAAGGTTAAAAGATCCCAGAAAGCAACACATCATGCCATAATGTAAAGAAACAGTTGAGAAACAAAGTCAGTGACACGAATTAGTCCAGAAAGAGTTAAAGGCTTTGGGACCCCAGCACAGTGTCTGAAACATACCACCTCTGAATGGCTCAAAACCCTAACAAGTCAGATTTAGGCAGCAATTAGTTTTTCACATTGGACCAGGTAGTTTTGGGTATATTTTTTCCTTAATAAATAAAATCATGATTTAAAAACTGCATTTGCTGTTTGGTAGGTTCTGTATTAAAATATGTTTACGTTTAAGTGTGACAGATGAGCAAAAAAAAAAAAGAAACTTGGTAGGGAGGAAATAGTTTTTAACAGCACTATATGTTTATTTTTGTCAAAAGTAAAGTACAGTAGAGGATCTAGAGTAACTGGCCCATTTCAGGACTTTCCTCCAGGATTACACCCCGAAGAGTTCAGGACCAGAATGTAATTGATAGTCATAAATTCTACACTCTATCAGGCGATGCTGAAGGAGAATGTCTCGTCATGCCCTGAAGTGTTTTAAATTTCAAAATTATATTTAATATCCAATTTATATGGAAGATGTCAAATTTGCTTACATGTCTTTATCTAATGTAAAATGAATTCATCTAATTTGTTATCTTTACTGTCTGTGTGTGTCTGTCTTTGCCTGTCAGATGATGATACCCAGGTACACCTCTCACTATTGGCCAACAAAAAAGGAAAAGCAATGGATTACATTAACGCAAGCTACGTGGATGTAAGGAAAACATTTTAATAAGCTACATACAAACTGAGGCCTTCATCCGCACTCTGAAGCTCATTTCTGTTTATTCAGCCTCTCAAACAAATAGTCTGAGGGTATTTTTATTCCCAGAGCCACTCAACACTTCCCTCTAGTCTTCCAAAACCAAGTCAAGTCTCCCTGCTGCATATTTCTAAACCTATTCACGAGAGGGGACCTGCGAAGCTCTCTATTATGCTAGTAACGGCACCAATAAAACCTTATTTCCAACATCTTGTTGTTTTGTGAAAAGCAGAAGCGACACAAAAAGACCTCTCTGCAGTCATGGCCTCTCTGGAGAGCCGGCATACAGGTTAGAGTTGGTAAAAGCACATTGAGAATCTCTACAGCTCCTACTTTTGTCTGCTTTTGGCGCATTGACGACAACTTCATGCTGTCAGTCAACTGAAGGTTATCAAACTATTAAATGGAGTGATTGAACAGCGCTCTCTCCTGAGAACACGTGACAGTCTTCCGTAGGCTGGCCTTAACTAAACAAATCACCAGAATTCTGCCATCTTGACATTTTTGTTAAAAACACACACACACACACACATATATACACACACATACACACACACGTTTTGTTTGATTTGGCAATTTAGTCTCCAATTTGAGCACCTATACAGGAGCTTTCTTGGGTCCTTTCTCAGTAGTAAAAAAAATCTAGTAAATTTGAGTTGTGGGATTTAGATTGACTGTGAAGTGCATTTAAATGCTTCATTTTCAACAGGAGAACAAATAGGAAGCTCCAAGTGGACTTTGAGGAGAAAATATTTTTGAGCACATTTTGTTTTTAAAAATCAACTACAACAAGAAAAACTTTATCATAAAAAAGCTACAAATTCTAGTGAAACAGGTTGAACTCGTATTAGACTGAACACACCAGGAGTAAATGAAAATATGCTGGTATTCCTGAACTAGCATCTCTTGTAGACATGTTTCTAATTTTAGAGATATTGCACAAATCCTAAATATTGATTTAATATGAGCTTTGAGATATCCTGATTAAAAATGACTCCTAAGGTTTCGGAAAGTGTTACTGAAGGCCAAGGCAAGTCATCTACATATTCGTCTCCATTTTAGAAGGAGGAAATTCAAAAGACATGCCTGAGTTTAACTACATGATGTGAATCATCTGGCTTCATGGATAGATAAAGTTGGCTATCATCTGCATATTGTATGTTATTTATTCTAATAATATTGCCTATTATTTAAATGTATAATGTCAATAGAATTGGTCCTTGACAAAAAGAAGACTCAACATTTGCATGAACAACCTGGATAGATATAACTTAAACCACTGTAGTGCAATTTCTTTAAAAATTAATTAATTAAAAAGTCTGTAGTAAAATATTGTGCTAAGTGTTATCAAATGCTGCACTGAAGTCTAGCAGGAGTCTGACAGTGTGTAAGCTCACTGTCAGAGGCCATAAGAGGTCGTTAGTAACCTTTGGTAGTGCGGTTTCTCTTCTGTGATTCTGAATCCTGACTGAAATTCTTCAAATGAACCGTTCCTCTGCAGATAATCAGTTAACTGGAGGATGTTATAAGGCCTTGAGGCAATCAGATGTAAAACACAATATTCACGAGTGTTTTAAATCGTAAATTCTTTTTTGCCTATTTTTGATTTCTAATATTGTAATAAGTTTTGGTTGGTTGGCCTTCACCTAAAGTTATTTATTAGTAATAATAAATCCAGATTCATAAAGGAATGGGGCAACTATACTTGAAATAGCTATCAATGTGGTGTTTAAGCATTCAGAGCAAAAACTCTAATGGACAATCTTTTTATTATCTCATTGTTTTTCACATTGCAATGTAAAAGTACATGAACACAACAAAGTCAGCAGAACAAATTTCCCATCTTGTACTTAGTACATCTTGCACATACACCTGTGACATTCTGATTTGCCAAAGATCATGTCAGCACTTTGTGTTTCTCAGGGTTTTAAGAAGCCACGGTTGTACATTGCTGCTCAGGGGCCTGTGAGGTCGAGCATTGAGGACTTCTGGAGGATGATATGGGAGCAGAACATCTGCATCATCGTCTTGATCAGCAACCTGGTGGAGAAAGGATGCGTAAGTGTCTCGTCATAGTTTCTGAAATTACATTTATATTTTTGAGTTGAAATATATATGAACATAATCTGATGACACACACAGAGTGAACTTGTGTTCACTCATGTTGGTCAGTAAAGAAAGAAACGATTCTGTAGCTTTAAAAAATATATTTTTTTACACTTTTACAGTACTCTTTTATAAATATCGATCAACCAAAGAAGAATCTTTTCCATCACATTTCTTTTAGCATTATATGCATGTGTTTACTGTGTCTTAGAGAATATATGATCAGTACTGGCCACTAGAGGTGCAGGAGGAGTACGGCAGCTTTCTTGTGACTGTGAAGAGCACTAAAGTCCTCGCCTACTACACCCAGAGAACCTTTATCATCAGAAAAATCCAGGTAAAAAAGGTCAGCCTGTAGCAGTCACCCTTAAGTATCCTGTGTAATGACAGAATTTCACTTCATTTTCTTTTTTATAGCTCTAATTTGCAAAGATGATCACTTCAAGAGAAATAAAGACCCTAAAATATTAGAAAGGAGTTCCCTTAATGGGAACCAGTTGGGGTGAGGGGAAAGAGAAGAGAGTAGAGAGACTGCACTACATACAATATATTTAGATTTTCATGTTAATTGTAACAAGGCCAAGTAGGAGTGGCAAGAAATTATTTTAGGGTGGCAGTACCGCAGTAGATCCATCCATGGATGGCACAAGTTAGAATTTCACAACTCGAGTGATGTCAGTGAGTCACTGTTGGTATCTTCCTGTTACTGACTGCTTTGTTCTTGTCCACCTGCAGAGTTCTCAGAAGGGGCGGGCCAAGGAGGGGGCTAATGAGCGGACTGTGACACAGTATCATTACACCCAGTGGCCTGACACTGGCGTTCCAGACTTAGCTCTGCCGTTCCTCTGCTTCATCCGCAAGTCGTCCAGAGCCAGGACAGATGACATGGGGCCACTGATGGTTCACTGCAGGTGGGAACTGCCAGAAAGAGTTAAAAATCTCATTTTCATTGGCAGCTGAATATATATTCTTAACTCTAATATTCTCTTTGCCGCGCAGTGCTGGTGTTGGCCGCACGGGCACATACATTGTCCTGGACAGTATGCTGACGCAGATCCAAAATGAGGGCTCCGTCAACATCATGGGCTTCCTTAAACACATTCAAACTCAGAGGAAATGCCTGGTGCAGACAGAGGTCACCCTCATTCCTGTCCATACACACCCACACCTATAGCCAGTCAACACACCATCCATTTACTACCATTAATAATAATACTAGCTAATAATAATGACTTCTTTATGGATGGTAAATCCTGAGTCTCTACATGGCAAGTTCAGTGTCATTGATCTGTGCACCCAGACTGGAACAACTGACATTAAATTGGAACCAAACACTGATGCAGCCCAGAAGATTAAAAAAATAAAAAACGAGAACCTCACTGGCAATACTTAGATTTTTCTTCAAGCAAACCCATGCCTTGGTATGCTGAAGCATTAGCGGTGCCTTTCACTGGAACTAAGGGGTTGAGCCCAACTCCTTAAAAGTAACCCCATATCCACCAAACATTACACTTGACAGACTCATCCATCGGGCTGTCAGACGGAGAACCATGATAGAACCATGATTCATCACTTTTCACTGCATTACGCCGCTTAGATGCAGCTGCTCGGCGATGGAAACCCACCCCATGAAGCTCTTTATGCACTGTTCTTGAGCTAATCTGAAGGCACATGTGGTTTGAAGGTCTGTAGCCATTAACTGCTGAAGACGTTACACACTATCCACTTCAGCATCTGCTGACCCTGCTCTGTGGCTTTAGCGGTCTACTACTTCAAGGCTGAGTTGCTGTCATGCCCAGTCTCCTCCACTTTGTGAACCGTAGTAGTGAGGACATTTCCCAACTGGACTTGTTGCACAGGTGGAATCCTGTCACGGTAGCATACTGAAATTCACTTCAGTGCCTCAGACTGGCCCATTCTTTCACAAATTTTTGTAGAAGCAGTCTAACAGAGGTGTCTGATTTGATATCCTGGTGGCCACCTGAATTCAATGGTCTGGATGAGTGAATGATTACTTTTAGTAATGTAGTGTAGCAGTATGATATAGAGGGGTTACAGTCATTTTGATCACTGTTGTATACACCCTCTACATTCATTCCCATAATGAGTGTATATAAACCCCTGACCACAACTGTAGACCTTTCTTTCAACCATATTTTGATTCTGTGTAGAATTAATAAAATAAATTGAAATGATTGCTAGAGATCTTGTTAAATATAGCACTGAACAGAATATTCTTCTCACGAATACAGTTTTAGTTTCTATCTATATTTTTCACTGGCAGGCAGAACTAGAATGCATTAACAACCTTTTTTTCACAAAAGTTCATCCTGATCCCGAAGTCCCAGAAATAATCAACTTTGAATTTTTGTGACTTGTTATTTTCTGACAGCCATGTTGTTTAATTCCATCTCCCATTTCTAAGGCCCACTAGGGTTATGATGGTTTGTCAGTTTCTAGTTCATGGCTAGAACTGTATCAGGTATAAATTTAGGACAAATAAACAGAAAAATAGGGAAATAAATTATGTTGCTCCTGCGACAACTTTGCCTCGCTGTTCTAAGCCCCTGCTATAAGATTAGCATGTGCACATGCTGAAGCCACACTGAAAATAAGTCTGTGATGCTTTTTGGCCTCAAACAGGACAAAATCCAAAGCCTAGAGATAACCTAGATATAACATAAGGTGCTGCCCCCCACTCCCAAGAAAAGTTCAGCAACATAGAACAACAGAAGATGCCATCAGCAGTTTGTTTGCTTCAACAGGGAATAATGCCAAAACAACAAACAATCAGCAAACATTTTACAACAATTTTATCTGATCCTAACAGGACAGCGAGTCTGTACTTGCTGACAAGAGGTCAAATTTGTCCTCTCAAACAGAGTCTGCAACTGGAGGAATAAAAATTAAAGCTGTTGGGAGAAGTTTATTTTAGAGTTTAATTTTAAAATATGCTGCAAGTGTCACATTTTCACTGATTCGTTTATTTAAAGCACATTTTAAGTGTATTATAGATTTATTGGTGAGATGATGTTTTATATGTGCAGCTCGTTAAACTGCACATATAAAAAACACTAAATGAGGCACAAACTATGTGTTACATCGTGACAGGAATGTCTGGATATTAATTTGGTGATTCAGAAAATGTATGAAATGATTGTATGTCTGAGTGTCTTTACATTACTGGAATTGTGGCTACTAGAACAAAGACCACTCACCAAAAAGACCTTCTTAATTAATCGGACTAATTTGACATTCATCTGCATCAGACTGTCAAACTCCACATCTCCTTTATTAGACAGTAAGATTTTTTTAATGTTCAAATGAATAGAGTTCAATGTTTAACATTTTAAACTTCCTACCTGGCTCAGCCAACACACACACACACACACCTTGAAAAAAACCACATACTGAGAAAAACATAAAAACAACAACATGTGATCAACATAATCCTGAATCATAAAAGTCTCCGGTTATGAGGCTGTTAAAAAAGTTTCAATGACAAATTTAAACTTCCTGTTTTTTTCTTTCTGCAGGAACAGTATGTTTTTATCCACAATGCCCTGGTGGAAGCCATCTTGTCTGGTGAGACAGAGGTGGCAGTGGCTCAACTGCATACGTACGTGGACAAGCTGATGACCCCAGGGCCTGATGGAGGAACAGGGATGGACAAACAGTTCAAGGTAAGCCTTACTCTCAATATGTTTCATTGAGACAGACACAGTCTCAGGCAGTCTTCATATTATCATAAACTATTATCATACTTATTATCAGACATCTTTTAATGAAAGATGGGGTTTTTTAGTTGTTTACAGGTTTTTGATGTTTTCCACAGATGGTTTGTTACACCAATCTGAAGCACTGTGACTATTCCACAGCTCTGCAGGACTGCAACCACAACAAGAACAGGAACTGCTCGGTGATACCCAGTGAGTCTGACACACTCGTCAGCTGCAGCTGAAAATACTGCACATACACAAAAACATCTGTCTCCACAAACATGTTCTATCTGATATTGCAGTTGAGAGGTCACGAGTGCATTTGCCGACAACAGCAGGGGAAACATCAGACTACATTAATGCATCATATATCGCAGTAAGTCATATATATATATATATATATGACTCTGTGTGTATATAATTCATCAGTAACAGCCACCGTTTCAAGTAATGAGGTCAGTAAGTGTGGCTGACATGTTCCTCCAGGGTTACAGGCACACCAAGGAGTTCATCATTACCCAGAAACCCTTGCCTGTCACCATAAAGGACTTCTGGACAATGATATGGGACCACAACGCCCAAGTCATTTTGTCACTGCCTGGGGTGAGGAACCGTTCTTTTTAAAGACATCCCTGAAAGAGATATCAAGTTGGAGATATCTGTGAATTGTCACAAATGCAATGTAATGATTTCCTGTGTTGGTAGATGGAGGAAGAAGCAGAGCCATTTGTTTTCTGGCCTTATAAAGGGCAGCTGATCAGCTATGAGATGTTCACTGTCACTCAAAAGAGTGAGACTCATGTTTGTCTGTCCAACGAGGACCTGCTGGTAGTTCAGGACTACATACTGAAAGCTACAAAGGTTAGTAACATGGCAGTTTGAATTCCCTCTAAAAAATGTATCCCAGCTTTAATTTAAAACCCACGCCCATAAGAATAGTTGTCATGTGGACATGAAAACTCACTCTCATGACTGACTGTGACTGATGTTTGCTGTCTTTTCTTATCTTAATAGGATGACTACGTTCTTGAGGTGAGACACTATCGTGCTCCCAACTGGCCAAACCCAGACAGTCCCCTCACTTCCACCTTTGAACTTCTCAAACTGATGAAGGAAGAGATCCTCACAGAGGACAGCCCTACTGTGGTCCACGATAAGTAAGACCCTTGGACTACTTACAATACTGTCGTCTGGTCTGATACTTGTTTTGTAATCTTTATATTATTCACGATCCATATCTATGCATCTGTCTGTCTGTGTACCTACCTACTCAGGCCTTCTTGTCCAACCTCTGAACCTCTTGTCTGACCTCTCTGTCAGGGTGCTGGTTCAGCATTTTGAGTTTATTCTGTTTTGTGATTCTTTGTATTATTGGTTTAGGATCAAGTTTTATTCCTTGAGTTTAGTTCCTTTTATGTTTTGAGTTTTTTTGTTGTTTATTTTTCAGTTTACCTGTTTTTATTCATGTTTGTTAGCAGCCAAAATACAGTGAGGAACATAAGTATTTGAACACCCTGCAATTTTCAAAGTTCTCCCACTTAGAAATCATGGAGGGATCTGAAATTCACATTGTAGGTGCATTCCCACTTTAAAAAAAACAATTAGGAAATGACACTGTATGATTTTTAAAGAATGTATTTGGACACCTGAGAAAAGTAGTGTTAATATTTGATACAAAAGCCTTTGTTTGCGATTACAGAGGCCAAACGTTTCCTGTAGTTCTTGACCAGGTTTGCACACAGTGCAACAGGGATTACGGCCCACTCCTCCACACAGATCTCCTCTAGATCTGTCAGGTTTTGGGGCTGTTGCTCAGCAACATGGAGTTTCAGCTCCCTCCAAAGATTTTTTATTGGATTTAGGTCTGGAGACTGGCTAGGCCAGTGGACAGGTGTCTTTAAAGAGCTCAGACAGGTGCTAATAATTTAGATTAATAAAGGCATAGTAACAGGTCTTTGAGAGCCAGAATTCTTGCTGATTGCCAGGTGTTCAAATTTTATGTGCAGCAGTGCAATACAAATAAATTCTTTAAAAATCATACAATGTCATTTCCTGAATTGTTTTTTAAATGCTGTCTCTCACAGTGGCAATGCACCTACAATGTGAATCTCAGACCCCACAATGATTTCTAAGTGGGAGAACTTCGAAAATCGCAGGGTGTTCAAATACTTATGCTCCTCACTGTAAATGGTTACACTTTTTGTTAAAAATCAATTTTTGCCTTTGATTGTCTGCATTTGGGTCCTCATAAAAAGCTGCATGGTCTGCAGCCACAGACCGTGGCACTCCCAAATGCACTTCTAGAAGAATGGTCAAACATTCCCATAAACATACAGTTGAAGCTGCAAAGGGTGGGCTGACATAATATTTACCCTATGAATGAAGACAAGACAAATTGATATGCATGCGATGGCAGACAAGCAAATACTTTTGGCAATATAGTGTATATAGTGGAGATGGAAGTTGTGGGTGTATGTGTGGGTGTGTTTGTGTATGTATATAGATAAGATAGATATAGATATATAGAGAGAGACGTTGGATGTCGGACTGGAGAATAATAAAAAGGCCGCTAGAAAAGCTGCAGCCACCAAATATCAGCAGAGAATAACCTAAGTCCTCAGGCGTCAGCTGAATCAGAAGAACAAGATTCGTGTAATCAACACATACGCCCTGCCAGCTTATTATCAGACATCAATAAGCTGGCAGGCCCAAGGGAGAAGATAGAAGCCATTGACATCAAGACAATCAAGCTCCTTACCATGTATGGAGGGTTTCACCTCAAATCCAGCACCCTGAGACTGTATGCTAAGCAGGAAGGTGGCCAAGAACTAGTGAGTATCAGAACTACTATCCAGGATGACACAACAAAGATCCATGAGTACATCAGGAAGATGGGCACATAGTATTGCTTAGTGAATACCTCAGGCAGCAGAAACCAGAGAAAGAAGAAGAGCAAGAGCTCCCATGATGACAGACCCGCATGTACCACCGACAAACAGAAGAAGGGATATTGAGAAATCCCACCAGTAGCTAGCTAGACTGAAAGACATCACAGAGGCAGTAATCATGGCAACAAAGGAACAAGCTCTAAGCACAAGATCCATACAGGCTGGGGTCTAACACACCAGGCAAGACCCGAGGTGCAAAGATGCCCCTGAGACAATCCAGCATAACTGCAGGGTGTAAGATGCTAGCAGGCAGGGCATACATGGAACGCCATAACCAAGTGGCGGCCTAGTCCACAAGAACATGTACTGAGTATGGCCTAGAACTCCCAAGGTCAAAATGGGAGACGCTCCCCAAGGTGGCTGAGAATGACCAGGCTAAGCTCTTGTGGGACTTCCAGATACAAACAGACAAAGTGGTAATGGCTAACCAACCGGACATAATGTAGCTATGCCAAGTAGTAGCAAAATCAGGAAAAAGAAAACACAAGAAGTTGGAGCCACATGCCCATATAATTTTATTTATTTTGTTTTTTGTTTTTTAGTGTGGGTGGGTTTACAGCAGGACTGTTCTGTGCTCTTTCGTCTCTGACTCGCCAGTTGGATGCCGAAGCGTCAGTGGATGTCTTCCAAGTAGCCAGGCTGATGAATCTCATGAGACCTGGAACCTTCAACAACATCGTAAGTTTGTCTGTCTCACAATAATTTTATTGTAATGTAATGCTGTAAAGTGTACCTCATTAAATTCGAATATTTAAAAAATATATAATTAAGCATCAAAACAACAAGGCAGCTGTTTTTATTGTAATAGGCTCTTTATATGTTGGGTTTTTTCTGTTTGTTTAAGGGTATAATATGCCTTAATGGCTGTGGCCTTTTTCAGTAGGAAGACAACAGTGAAACGGCAAGAAGCACGACAATGAGTTTGAGGTGTTGACTTCACCTCCAAATTCTCAATCTAATCAAGCATAAGCAATTGTTTTTTTCCAGCACTTATTTTGTACTGGACAAAAAAAGTTTGATCCATGGAGATACCTTCAAGGGTCTAGTGGAGTTCATGCTGTTTTGGTGGCAAAAGGGGTACCAACATGTCAATTCATTCATCAATTGTCGATTCATGTTAATGTTATTGCCACCTTGAGGTGGCAACAATCCCTTCAAGTTTTATATTGTAAAGATCCTACAATAATGCATAAAAGATCCCAAGCGCTTCAGGGCTCGCAAAATTTCAAAATCCCTGGTAGCCCTTCGGGCAGGGACTCTTCAGTTTTTGGTAGCCCAAAATAAATT
>NW_024582878.1:71273-75544 GCF_018398535.1 Haplochromis burtoni | reverse complement strand
CAATGTTGAACCTGGAACAACATTTTCATGATGGTCTGGGAACAACACCAACACGAGGATATCAGATCATCCGTGGCTGTCATGTGTTTTGTCAGGAAGTCTGTCAATGGCTTACAGTCTGCACTTTTACTTCTCTTGTACTGACAATTTTGGATGCAAGGGACATATTTCTCTCTCTTTTTTAACATCTGACAACTTTCAGTATGTTTAAAACAAACAAACCACTTTTACAGTGTCTGCCACTTTATTAGGCACACTTGTTTTCACTGTACACAAACAAGCTGTTTATCTAGAACTTTTTGTTCACATCCACAGTGTTCCACATCCTTGCAAAAAACGTTTTGCAATTGAATTGTAAATTCTAGTTGTTTTAGAAGGATTTTAAATTAGATTCTGGATTTAACAGGGAGTCAATGTTAAAAAAAAAAAAGAAAAGCCAATATTAGAAAAATATGCTCTTTCTTGTCAGTACTTTTGCTGCAGTATTTTGGATCAAGTAAGAGATTTTTTTTTTTGCAGAGTCCTATAATAATGAGTTACAATAGTCCAGCCTACAAATGTATGAACTGGTTTTTCAGGAAAAACTTTTTTCAGCAAGGCAGCATGGTGGTTTGGTGTTTAGCACTGTTGCTTCACAGCAAGAATATCCAGAGTTCAACTACACCATTTGGCCAGAGCCTTTGTGTGGAGTTTGCACGTTCTCCTTGTGTTTGTGTGGGTTCTCTCTGGGTACTCCAGATCCTCCCACAGTCCACAGACATGCAGTTAGTGGGGTAAGATTAACTGATGATTTTAAATTGCCCATAGGTGTGAATGTGAGTGGTTGTCTCTGTGCATCAAATTGGATCTCCAGGGTATCCCACCTCTCCCACTGTAGTAGCTGGGATAGGCTCCAGCACTACCTCCTGAGCCACCTCGCAAATGTACAGGTCATCTAGTAATTAGAAGGTTGATGGTTCAATTCCTGGCTACTCCAGTCTGCATGCCAAATATCCTTTCGCAAGATAACCCCAAGTTGCTTTCCAGTGTATCTATTGTGTGTGTAAATGTTAGAAAGCGCAGAAAAAGAAGTGGATCGTGATTGTGGCAGGTTGTAAAAAGCACTGTGAGTGGTAAGGTAGAGTAGAAAAATATGCACAGCAGGTCAGTTAAACACACAAAACTGTACAATGAACATATAATGAGTTGTTTACCCATTTTCTAGGAGCAGTACCAGTTCTTGTACAAAGCCATGCTGAGTCTCATCGGGACACAAGAAGACGAGAAAACTCAGTCCTTTGACGCTAACGGGACCATCGTGACGGAAACCACCAGCATGGCTGAAAGCATTGAATCCCTGGTGCCAACGAATAAATAAAACCAACAAAAAAATACTACACTTTTACAAATGAGCAACAGCATTTCGTCCCTTCCCTGAAACCACCAACAGAGCTGCTAGTGAATCCAGACTCTTGCTACAATCACTCAAGAAATCTTGTCATTCAAGACTCTGCCTTTTGTAGATTGAGACTGGTATGAGTTTCCTCTATACAGTTTTGTAATGTGTGCCTTTTTGCTCATCTTGGATTTCTAACTGTGATATGAGCTGTAGACTAATTGTTCAATGTTTTTAATGCTGTACTGCCCTGAGACTAACTGTCAACGCCAATCTTATATTTATTGGCGCTGAGCCAAATGTGGGGAAAAGGGGAAAAGCTGCATCTTTTGACATCAAATGCTAAGGTCAAAGGAAAGACTCTTTGTCAGACTCTTTCAATATTGATTTTGTTAATGTGTCTTTAACAGAGTACTTGCTCTGTTAAATGTAAATTCTGTTTAAATTGGTGTAGCATGCTGCAGTCAAATATAAAATAAGGGTATCGAATAGTAGATTAATGTACTGTAAATAATATTATAATAATACCCTGAATGGACCAAATTTCTATTTATGCTTTTCACCTTTGCTTTTATTTTTGAAGGGTTTAATTCTAATTGCCTAGCTGCTTTTATACTATGGATTTTGTAACAGTCATGCATGGGTACTGACCTTTTTGTTTTTTTGGTTTGTTTTTTAGCTATAAAGGAATCGCTGCTGGCTTATTAGCTAAGGGATTAAATAAGGGAAGGAACACCAAAGAGAGCCTGTGAGAGTGTTTTGTTACTGTGTGTTGAACCACAAATATACCTGCAAAGATGCAACAGACACATGAACTATTAGAGGTTTGCTCAGAAGTTAGTTAAATACACCGTTTTGCATACAAGTGATGTTGGAAATTTCCAATTTAAACATTTGGTACCAAGATGATGTATTAAGTCCATTGTAGACAGCAATTAGCAAAACTGTAGATTAGCAGAATGAGTTTCAGCTCATTAATATGCAGCCTTACAGAGAACCAACAGGAGGCAGGTCAAAGGTCACAAGGTCCAGACAAAAGGAACAAAAATGAGGAGAAACAGCCTTCTGTGAGCCTGACAGGGAAGAGATGTTACTGAATCAAGAAACACCGAAAATGGAGACATACCCAATTCCATTTCTAATGATGATTCTTGTCTGTGGATTATACAATTCCCTTAACAGAGTCATGGACTAATCCCTGGTTATTTCAGTTGATCTTTGCATGTGTTAATCCAGGCTAAGACACTATAAGAAATGTGCCTTTTCAGGACAGAAAATAGGTCAGTGTCCAGACGTATCCACTTTTTAATTTGCATTTTTGACTTTTCATGAATACAAACTTAATTGGTCTCTGCTTGGTGCCCTACTTTATATAACTGCCTTTAAATCAAGAAGGAGCAAAAACGCTGATCATCTTTTTCTGAAGAGTTGAGCTCAACTAATTAAGTGATCAGAACCATGTCACAAATATAAAGGTCACAAAAAGCAATACAGGTGCAAAAGTCTGTATTACGCAATAACTGTTTTTAATATCTTAAAGCTTTGTGCTGACAAATATCAGCCATAATTGTAAACATGTACATACTGTGTATTGATGCAAAAGAAATAGTGTGCTGCAGCCTTTATCATCATTTGGCCTCTTTTGGTGTCAAGATGATATATTAAGTCCATGCTAAGCACCAATTAGCAAAGCGGTAGATTAGCAGAATGATTTTCAGCTCACTGATATCCAGCCTTACAGGGAACCAATGGGAGGTAGATAAGTAAGTAATCAATAAAAAGATAAGTAAGGGAGAACTAGTGCGTGAAATGGACAAATCAAGAGTGTGGAAAGTTCTGAAGATAACAAGGAAACTGATTGCAGCTGTAGACCGTCATAATTCTCTTCCATTTGGGTCTGTGGGTGATATGTTCCCGTTGTGGTTGGGAAGTGAAGGACTATAGCATAATAACAATTATTATTTTGCTGGTAGTGCACTTCATTCATGATTCATTTCTATTGGAATTTAATTCAAATCTTCATTCTGAGCTTTCTCGTCAAATTCTATTGAATATAATGGTATCCCTAAAATTCATAAAAAAAATCATCCTGGCTAGTTGACATTAAATTCTCAGTGGATGGATTCTCAATTGATTTAAATGTTAGCGCATTTGCAATTAAATTACTGCACTGTTTGCACTAAGATCCAAGCATTACGAACACCAAGGCCTCAAAGCTACAACACCAATGAATAAGGAAATCTTGTGGAGAAAAGGTCTTCTGCAAAATGTTGGAAGCTTAAAAATGCTCAGAATGAAGGAAAAGATTCACTTTACCCAAATACCTTGCAAACAAGAGAATTCCACCTACCTGCACGGCTTTGCTATCAACATGGCTGAATCCGATGGATTCTGTAGTGCTCTAAGCTTAAAAATAAAATTTAAAAAAGCTTAAAAAATAAAAATGGTCAGTTATGGATATAGTAACAATCCAACGAAGAAGAAATAAAAAAAAAAAACAGACTATTACATTTATAATTGAATTGTGACAATCCGAATCTATAAAAAATGAATGAGAAATACTTCACATAATAATTTTATTCATGCAATCATTATTTTATAAAGCAAAATATCAGAACCATCTGATTGTTTTTTACTAATCAAATCTTTGATTATTGTGAAGGTCAATCAAAAAGACAAATAAAAACCATTTGTTATTATTCAGTGTCATATTCTTGTTACTAACAGATTTAACATGAACACATGAAACTGAACCACCTTAAAAATACCATGTGGTACTTCTAGCTCGCACTACAGAGGACGAGCGACTCTAAATCTTAAACATTGCATATTGTGGCTCCGTGCACCATAGGGAACATGGTAAACCATTAAAACTGATCTTATAGTATGTATCTCT